>NW_015654492.1:350236-368548 GCF_001515625.1 Sinocyclocheilus rhinocerous
AGAGAGAGAGAGAGGGAGGGGGGGTTGTTAAAGAATTGTACTCACAAGTACACTTGGGACATGTTGTTGTGCTCATTATTGGAGGCAGGAAAGAAGTTAATTGTTCAGTGGCTTTTGGTGAGTTAATAATCCAGTGTCTGATCATTGAAAATGAACAATGCATGATCATCTACTCTGTCATACAAAAAATTACGAAACCAAAAACTCTTTAAAAAAATTTTTTTTCAAGTTATTATCCCTACAAAATCTTTAAAAAATGTCTTTTAAAATATATTTCTTTATAAATAATAACAATAATAATAATATTAATAATCATTTATTATTATTATTGTTGTTGTTGTTGTTATATGCAATATTTTATAATTTTATATTTTGTAACTCAATGTAGAAAACCACTTTTTAAAAATGTAGTTCCATTTAAAATGTATGTAATGTCTCTATATCATGATAAATGATTAAGCATACATTTTATACTGTAGAAATACAATATACAAGTCAAGAAAAAATGGCAATTATTAATCAAGCTAAAGGCATCCTCGTTTCTTCTCACATCTGGTTCACACCTTTTTCAAATGTCCCAAACATGTGGGTGGATCCATGCCACAAGGATTACATTCGAGAGGGGCGTGAAACATTGCCACGGTAACCGCACCCCATCCCTGAATCTCTCGACCCCTGACTGGGTGTTCTAACAGAGTCCCACAACAAGGTCACACGTGCCGTCACACTTGAGCAGAAGTATGTGCATGTACACACAGCAGATAATAGATTCTTAAACATACTCAATGAATATTTCACGCTGTTTAGTTGTGTGACCTGCTCGATGACTGAAAAAGGACTTATATTTAAAAAAAAAAAAAACATACTGATCATATCACTTATTACTGCTTAATCCTGAGTAAATGCAACATTTTGGAAAACAGGCTGAATTACAAGATACGTATTGTTATATAAATAATATTACATCACATATTACTACAACAACAACAACTACTACTACTACTAATAATAATAATACATTAAAATATTATTGTTCATATTATTATTACAAACAATAGCAATAGAATTAATGGTCACACTTTATTTTAAGGTCCAATTCTTGCTATTAACAAACCATTAACTATGACTTTTGCCTCAATAAACTCCCAATTTGCTGTTTATTAATAGTTAGTAAGGTAGTTGTTGAGTTTAGGTATTGGGTAGGATTAGGGATGTAGAATATGGTGATGCAGAATATGTGCTTTATAAGTACTAATAAACAGCTAATTAATAATAGTCATGCTAATAAGCAACTAGTTAATAGTGAGAATTGGTTCCTATACTAAAGTGTTACCGAATTAATTGCATTATTATTGTTATATTTAATATAATACTTATTGATGTAATAATTACTACTTATTTTACATAAATTAACTAGTGTTAATTAATCTATGCAAGTGATTCTTCAAAAACGAATGACCTCAAGATTACTGTAAAACTAAACTGTTACCGCATTATAATTGTTTGCCAAAATATGAGGGTCCATTCTACATCTCCGTCAAGCTTAACTTTAATGCTTTTCTCATAAATCCATCATAACTATATTATTGTCGAGTCCAGCTGTGTTTTTTTTTCTTTTCCCAGCACCGGAAACATGATCATCAAATTTTAATAGACCTAATTATTTTGTTTTGGGGAGCTGCCTCACGAAGCAAATCATGTCATTTTCCTGTGGTTCACAAACAAAGCTCCTTCTTAAAGATCACACACCGTTTCCTCTGACATGGTCTGTGTGTCTCACTTACCTCCCTTTTTCTCTTTCCTTTTTCTCCTTGCAACATACTTGCTTCTGCTGGACTGCTTGCTCCCACTACTAAGTGTGTGGACATTGATTAAATAATTAAAAGTCCACAGTGGAAGAATGGTCCCTCCCACACGTATACAAACACTTAAACGCTTGTCAATGGAAACATGAGGTTGTAAAGGGTCCTTCTTTTACACCGCAGCCATTGACAATGTTAGAAAACCACTTTTTAGTAAAATGTCATCTTACAGATGAGCCAGATCAAATGATATCCTCTGAGAGCCTTTTTTTTTTACTGAAAGAAATTAACACGTTATTTGGCAAGGACACATTAAATTGCTCAAAAGTGAAAGCAACAACATTTATAATGTTGACATTTATAACTTATAACTCTATATTCATCAAAGAATCCTGAAAAAAAAGTATTATATTTTCCACAAAACTTTTTTGTAATCACAAGAATATATTACATTTTAGAACATATTTAAATAGAAAATGGTTATTTTAAATTGTCAGAATATTTCACAATATTACTGCTTTTAGGTTAAATAAATGCAGCATTTGCGAGCCTAAGGGGCTTCTTGCAATCTTGCCAATACAACTTATGGTAGCAACAGCTAAATCAATGCAAAAAAAAATGCACGAGTGTACGACAACAGCGTAACTTGTTGATATTTGTTGTTGCTAGGCAGCATGTGAGTGAAACTGTGTCCATCTGTTCTGACTTCAGTGGCACAGCTGGTCTTCCAGCTCTCTCACTTTCTCACAGTGACAAGAGAGTACTCACTCCATGGCGACTGTGGCACGCATGTCTCACTGAAACACAACAGGTCTCACTTGCCACCACTGTACCAGCAAGCTTACAAAATCGCACAGTGCTACATGCAGACAAACAGTTTAAAATTATACTTTCTTATGCTGTTGAATGAATGAATGCTAAACACAGTGCATAACCACTGCACAGTGGGAATCACCTCTGTAGCCTCTGAATCTCAGCTCATTCATTGTACAGCACAAGTGCCATCGCAGAGAAAGGACAATATTGGTCCACTGTGTGGTGGGTATCTGTTATCCAGACCACCATTCTACTCTGTATTTATCTACCCATCATGTTCTCCCTTCCAGCCATCAATCATCCTTAGCATGAAGCATTTAAATATGTTGTTGTTTTCCACTGATCTATCAATATTCATGATTTAGATCACAAAACATTTGCGGTCTGATTTTTGGGGAATAATATCTGTCAAAGCTACACTAAAATTCAACATTTCTATTACTATCTAGCATTGTTCTGTCATGCCAAAGTCCCAGTGTTCCAGAGGGACAGTGAAGATTTATCTGACTCATCAGAGCCACCCGGTTCCTTATCTTCAGGCATGGATACATGGGGTCCAGGGGAATTTCCCCAGACAGGTTTGATGAATATCTGTATTCCCCCTCAAACTGTAGACTGGGAGTTTCTCCAAAGTGTGTCTCTTTGGGTGGAAATACAAGAGGTGTACTCAAGAACATCGTGACACATTGACTTTGCTTGCCCCTCTCATTTGGCTTGGCTAATTTTTTCCCCCTTGCTTCCGTATGTTACAGTTCCAGAGCCATTTTTTCTGTAGATATAAAGTGCTTGAAGAATATATAGTAAACCTATTTTTGCAACTTAAAGATGAAAACTTTAACGCCTTGAGATTAAAACTGGAATCCAAATTACAAATTCATGTACAGCAAACAAAGTATTCACGTTGTCAAGGCAAAAAATCTTTCACATTTTCTGTTGTGAAACAGTGCAACCATCATTTTTCAATATGGCCATTCATTTTCAACCAACATATTTCAATATGTCAATATACATGTAACAAAGTTTGTAGTCACGGGAAGAAGGAGGCGGGAACCGGCGAACAGTCAAAGACTTCAATAAAATAAACAAACACAAAATGAAAGTAAAGCGGCAGTCCCTCGCGGACGACTGACGCACACAAAACACAAAATAAAATCCAGGATATATCAATATTGATTTTGAATTCTCTTGCAAAACTTTTGCGTTCCCCAGAGAAACATGTGTTTGTTCTCAAAACTGGGTTTCACTTTATTTTGAAGGTCCCTTTAACACATTTTGTGTTGCACCTACATGTCTACTAACTCTAATTAGAGTGTTAGTAAAGTATAAGTAGACTGGTAGGGTTAGGGTTAGAATAGTTAGTAGAATGTCTGTTGGGAGACCATCACAATAAAGAGTTAGCGGTTATTAAGCAGACAGTCTACTAATAATATAATGAGAGTTAGTTGACATGACGGTGCAATGTTACTTATTGTCAACAGAATGATCAAAAGGGACCATCAAAATAAAGTGTTACCCAAAACTTTTGTGATGGAAATAATATGTGGAAAGGGAGGAAAAACCATATTTCATTGTTTTTGCGAGCAAGGTTCTCAGGGGAGCACAATAATTTTTTTTTTCCTAGACACCATGTCCCTACATAGTGCATGGCCTGTTGTGAAAATTAAATTTCCTACTGAGTGTCATTTTTTTTAAAGAAAATATTTTTATTTTTTATTTTTTGTTTTATGTGAACGGCCACTCTCGTTATAATGACCTATCTATTCTCTGTTCTAGATACGTATTATTAGATAAAGACTGATTATGATAATTTCTCTAAATAACAGAAGAAAATAGAAAATAGAGAAAACAGAAAAATGTAAGAACATTTAAAACACTATAATAATGTAACTATTAACAAAAGGGATTTGATATGTACCTGTGACAAAAGGTGAAGACTTGAGTTGAAAACTTGAGTTGACTTGGATGAATTAAGCACTTTCAAGTGATTCCCAGTGTTATAAAATGAAGTCATTAATATTAAGTATAACAAGTAATAAAATCTTTATGGATAGCACAGCATCACTAAGTTAATAATACAGTGCAAATGATGGTGCAAGGATTAGCTAATATGTGACCTGATGTGTGAGAGCACCTGCAATTGCTTGGCATCCACCCTTAAATGTTAATAAAGGTGGCATGCATATTTCAGTGATGTAAACAGAAGCAGGTGAGGCTGGGCTGAAGAGGGATTTGTTTATAAGGGTCTGTCTTGTAAAGGTGGGGTTTACAGTGGTCCGTCCTGTTTGTATATGCACATGTGTGTGTTTACGTCAGCTTGGGTGCAAGTGTCAGTGTGTTGGTGTCTGAGCGGAGTCTATGTCTTACTTGAGTTGGCTCCCGGAGGTATGCTTAAGGGCGCACAACACTCACAGCTCCACAGTTTACTCAAACACAATCACGCTATGTAAACAGCGCCACTACTGAGCGCATGTGTGTATCCGTGATTCCTCTGGGAATGTGTGATTTGATAAGAAAATAGGCAATTTTCTCTTTTCAGAAGTGGCAACAGAAGACTTCTTTTCATTGAAAACAGTCCCACAGGACCAGCACACATTCCTGAATCATACACAATGGAACTGTGCAATGATAGTTTGCATGCTTTACATGCTCGATCATGTTGCCATGAATATATTCCCCCTTTTAAAATGGCCTCAGACAAGACAGGTAGGTAAATTGTCTGCCCAGATGGATAAGAAATCAATTGTGAAATGAAAAGACAAGTTCATGTACCTGACAGCTTCATAAATGCTTGACTTTCAGATGTAGGAGAGAGAGTGAAAGGGGGATAGAGTGAACAAAAAGACAGAAAACAAGAGGAAAAACTAGGATTTCTGAAAGAATATAAGGATGGATGAGCATGGAGGAGTTCTTGGGTGGGAGATACGATGTTAACGGCTTAAATTAGGGTCACCGCAACAGAGGAGGCACTTGTGAGGTGTCTATTAGATACACATACTGTCCACACATACAGTGAAGTCCAAAAGAAAAGTCTGAGAGCACCAGTAAAAAAAAGTGTTTCTAGACCTTTGGACTTTTTTTTAAATGGATAGTTCACCCAAAAATGAAAATGTTGTAATCATTTGATGGTAACACAGTTGCTGGTAGCCACTGACATCCATAGTATTTTTTCCACACTATGGAAGTCAATGGCTACTGCCTATTCTGTCAAATAGTTGGTTACCAACATTCTTCAAAATTTCTTATTTTGTGTTCAATAGAAATAAGAAGCTCGTACAGGTTTGGAACGACTTCATTTTTGGGTGAACTATCCCTTTAATGCATTTGCAACAAGAGTGGTTATAGAAAAGACGGACACAGTTTTTGTTTTATCAAGCTGCATTTACTCAGTGCACCTTATAACATCCAAGTGAAAGATATAACACCAACATGTAAGAAAAAAACAAATAAAAAATAAAAAATAACTGAGACGGAAAAAGTATCACCCCCTTGTGTCAGTATTTTGTTGAACCACTTTCTGCTTTAATTACAGCCTTTAGTCTGTTGGGATATGTCTCTGTCTCTACTAGCTTCCTGCGGAGAAATACCCTCATAACAGCATATTACCACCTCTGGTGAGCTGTATTGGATTTCCACCAGACATATCATTTGGTGTTGAGGCCAAATAATTCCATTTTAGTCTCATCTGCCTCAGAATCTTTAAGGTGCGTTTTGGCAAAGCTCAGTCGTGACTGCATGTGGCCTTTCTTGAGGAGTGGCTTTTTTTTCTTGCAACCCTCCCATACAAGCCACATTTGTGGAGAATTTGTGATATTGTTGTCACATGCACACAATGACCACTCTTTGTCATAAATTCCTGCAGCTGCTTCAGAGTTGCTGTAGGCCTCTTGGTCGCCTCTCTGTCCAGTTTCCTCCTGGCTCTTTCATCCAGTTTGGAGGGACGTCCTGATCCAGGGAGGGACTGTGTTGTACCAAATACCTTCCACTTCTTAATAATAGTCTTCACTGTGCTTCCAGGCATTGATAAAGCCTTTGAATTTTTTTTGTATCCATCTCCTGACTTGTGCCTGTCCACAACTTTATCCCGGAGATCTTTTGACAGTGTCTTGCCACCCATAGTGGATTGTTTGCTTCAGTTGCACTACCAAGGACTGAACTGATCCAGGAAAGCTCTTTACATGCTGAGCTAATCAAAATGACCACAGCTGATCATAGTTGAAAGTCAAACAGCTTTTTTTTCTGACATGTTGGTGTTATATCTTTCACTTGGATGTTATAAGTTGCACTGGCTTGTAGACTGTCTACGTAATATCTGCTAAAACTTTATTTTGATGGTCCCCCAACAGACATTCTACTGACTATAAGTAACATTACAATATGTCAGCTTATTCTACTAACACTAAACCTAAACCAACAGTCCACTAATACTCTAATGAGAGTAAGTTGACATGTAGTTGCAAAGCTACTAATAGTTAGAATGTCTAAAGTGGACTATTGAAATGAAGTATAACAAAAAAGAATGAAAAGTTTCATGTTGCTATGAATATATTCACCCTTTTAAAATGACCTCAGACAAGACAGGTAGGCAAATTGTCTGCCCCAATGGAACAAGAGGAAAACTTAGGATTTATGAAAGAAAAAAGGATGGATAAGCATGGAGGAGTTCTTGGGTGGGAGTTCCAAATGTTAATTTGTTAAATTAGGGTCACCACAACAGGAAATCGCAGACGACTGGGGTGTCATAATTCATCATAGCCACGCTCAGTAATGCAGTGTAGGAATAGGATATGCAAGAAAGTCAGCCTTTCTTCCACCATGACCTCATACTGCCAATGCGTCTCACCACAAGACATACTCTCCGTCATTTAGACGAGAGAGATGATTTGTCAGTCTCTCTCGCTCACATGCTCCCACATGCTAACCAGCAGCTGCTGCTAATACACCTCCTTCTGTCACTATGTGCCAGTTTCTTGTCATTTGTGCGACTATTCATTTCTTACCACAATTCCCGTTTTATTTCTCCTTCCATCTACAACCGTTCGGTGGGAGTCAAGCTGAGTGTGCAGTCTTTAGCGGAAAACTTTCTGCCCTGTTTTGCTATCTTCTGTATTATTAGGACCTATAAAGTGGAACAAGGGTAAACTAGGACATGAACTGGAGGCCTTTCAAATGAGAGGAGAAACTATAATTTTTTTATACTAAACATTGTAATTGATTTGGTGTTTCTTCCATTATATGCATCTTTTTAGCTTGTTAGAGGCACTTTCTGTGCTGTATTATGGAGCATTTGGCCACGATATCCTATAAATATGTCAGAACGTTCTTAAAAAATAGATTGAAGGAGAGAATGCCAACAACTTTTTGTTGTTCATTGACAAGACTACTGAAACAAAAACAATTGACAATTAAAAACAATTAAAGGTACATAAACACAGGAGGATAATGCAATGCATAATGTGTGGCAGTTTGTCAGGGTCAAAACAAAAACAATTGAGGGTCTTAAAGGTACATAAACACAGGAGGATAATGCAATGCATAATGTGTGGCAGTTTGTCAGGGTGTGTTAGAGAGGACCCTCAGGGCTGCAGTATACAACAGAGACTGCCAACATTGAGACAGGGTATCAATCCAAGAGCCTGGATATGGGAGCATTGTCTGTCAGCAGATATCAAGTGCACTAAATCTAAGATTACCAAATTAAGAGGAGGCACTTAAGTGAGGTATGTATTAGACAGACACACACAAACACACACACAGACAGACAGACAGACAGACAGACAGACACACGCATTTTTTGCTATCCTTGTGGGGACGCTCCATTGGCGTAATGGTTTTTCTACTGTACAGACCATATATTCTATTGCCCTACGCCAACCCTACCCCTAAACCTACCTCTTACAGGAAACTTTCTGCATTTTTAGATTTTCAAAATACTTAATTCTGTGTGATTTATTAGCTTGTTTACCCGTGGGGACCTCAATTTAGGTCCCCACCGTGACACAAGTCCCCATGAGTCTGTGTGTATTCAGGTTTAAGTCCCCACCAGAATAGAAAAACAGGTACGTACACGTACACGTACACACACACACACACACACAAAGTGAGTCCAAAAATTGGAGAGAACCAGTAAAAATGCTTTTAAACGTTTGAATTGTTAATGCATTTTTAGAATGGCATTAATCTGCATAACAATTTCAGTTAAATTATTTTTTTTAATTAACAAATTATTTGAAAGAATTTAATAATTTCTTAATATTTGTTCTGCCCCTCTTGTGCTTTAAAGACATCAGTAATAAAGCTAATTTTTTTTTTGTAAAATTGGACATGGAAGAAATAAAATAAACTTTAAATGACAAAATAAATAAATAATACAGCAAAATTTGAAATATTCAAAAAACAAAACAAAACAAAAAACTAGTAAATACAAAGTACATTTTCTCTATTTTTAGTGACCTGTGACATTACATTGTTGAATATAAGGTTTTTGTGTTTAAATGTTGATGAGGGATTTATGTGCACAGTAATATTTTTAGATTTGTGGACGGATTTTTTTATTTTATTTTTAATTAGCACAGAAGGTGCTGTTATTAGTGTTGTTATTTTTTATTTTATTTAATATTTATTGTAATTCATAGGGGTATTATTTAGTAATTTCATGACTTGGATGTACATTTCAGATATCTTCACTATTAAAACTATTAAGATCATTCAATTTGATTTCATAGTGCTGCTATTAAGACATATCTTCAATTGAAATGTGGGCAATTAAATATTTAGATACATTTATGTACCTTTATATAAGTCATAGAATAAATGTACCTTTAGACAAATCTTGGTTCTGTCTTGTCTGTCATCTATTCCTCTCATCTCCTGAATAGGTACTGTTATTTTACCTTTGTGCCAAGTACATCCTGTACCAGGTGCCCCCCCAAAAAAAGAAGATGAACAAATAGATGTGTTCAGGAAGGGTTAGGGAAAGCACAAAGACTTGCTCAGACTTCACTTCACTTCACTCTTTATCAGACTGTCGGGTTGAGTCTGCTGGCAGCGTGTTTTTGTCCAGTCACACAAAATCTGTGGGAAAATCATCTGTGAAAACAGAGCACTGGGTCTCATTACTGTTCATTCAAACTCATTTCAGAACATTATTACCTTGTAATGCAACTGGCTGTAAGAAAAATAAAAGCTGTGTTACCATGTACCGGTCACTTCCTGCCGTTCTGGACACATTAAGAATTTATGAGTCCTTGTCATGTCCTTTCTTTGAACTGCTGATCCTATGCATCCATTCATACACACCTTATAACTATAAGAAATACATTTTTAGAAAAAAAATGTTTTTCACATTTTGAAATGAATTAAAAGACAACTGCATGGATGGCAGAGCTGAATTTCTTCTCTCTGCTGAAGTGCACCACCCAATGGAGAGGCGCATCAGTCGAGTGCAGATGGAGCATATGATTTGCTCATCTTTGGTTTAAAGGCAGAGAGAGAGGGAGACTCTTACAGCAGATGAGCGGTGATCCTGGTCCTTGACTCTGTGTGTGTTCATTCAGGGAAAGAGCTTTTGGCTCACTTACTGACGTACTCAAGTAATGATAGTGTCAGTGGATTCGGCTGATCGCTGGCTTCATTCTATCGCTCCCTATTCACATATACATCTCCCCCTTCAATTCAATTCAAGTTTATTTGTACAGCGCTTTTCACGATACAAATCATTGCAAAGCAACTTTAAAGCAAATTAAGTTTCTACAATATTTAGTGGTATAGCTTATCAGTGGTGACTGTCATTCAATGTACATATGGCAGAAATGTAAGGAAAAATCAATTAAAGACGTAATCAAACAGACGATGACATCTCTTCTCAGGTGTTCTGGATCCAGACTGAAGCTTGCGTAAATCCTAGTTACCACGAGATGTCAATCCCGTGGCAAAAACAGAGAAACAAATAGAGACATAATTAGCGTAGCTGCTGTTCCAACCTTGCTCTTTTTCTAACTAAACTCATTTCACGCCTCTTCATTTCATGGTGTTTTTACACTGTAAACTAAATTCAGATTCTAATTGTTTAACACATTTTGGTAAATCTTTGTGAGTATTAATTGTACACTTCTAATAGTCAAATAATTCGGTTGATTATTGTGAGAATTCATAAGTGTGAATTTGAACTGAATTGGCCAGGCAACACAGGAAGCACAGGAGCTGGTATTTAATTAAAAATGAAGTGTTGTTTTGCATAGGTTCAAATAATGAAAGTAAGTGAATTTATTATATAATATATACAGTGGGTACGGAAAGTATTCAGACCCCCTTAAATTTTTCACTCTTTGTTATATTGCAGCCATTTGCTAAAATCATTTAAGTTAATTTTTTTTCCTCATTAATGTACACACAGCACCCCATATTGACAGAAAAACACAGAATTGTTGACATTTTTGCAGATTTATTAAAAAAGAAAAACTGAAATAATCACATGGTCCTAAGTATTCAGACCCTTTCACCCCAGAGGGTTAAGTTTCATTGATAAACAAAGTTCAAAAGAACAGAATATATTTGCAATATAATTTTTTGGTAATATTATAAATGTTTTTACATACACTTTTGATACAATATGAACACAATAAGAACATTGTACTTATTTTTTGATGTAAGTACATAGTAGTTAAGGCCACTTAATATAAAGTGGGACCGTATATATAAATTTCTATAGTTGACATTATAAACGTATCTCTATTGTTCTTTTAATCTTTAAAAGTTTAGTTATAATTCATTAAGCCTGTTTGTCTTGAACTTTCTGTGGAAAAAAATACAATTTCTGCTTCCTGTTTTCTACCTGACTTTAAATTCAATTAAAATTCAGTAACTGAATTGGAATTGAAAAGGCATTATCAATCCAATTTTGAACTAATTTAATTCACAGTGACAAGCACTACAGACATCACTATTCAGCAAATCTGACTGAATCGAGACAATTAAGCAGCTTGCATTACAGAAACTGTGTGCCTTCTGTTCTTTTAAATTACATTTCACAGCTATCAAGTTTGTAATATTTCGCAGTAGCCAACTCTCAGTATCCATTTTATAATGTACAGCCATTATTAAAAGAAAAACTCAATGTATCCAGAAATCACTTGCAAATCAAACAGAAAAAATGCTGTCATTGTGAAACAACGCAAATCTGTTGTTGCAGCTGTGCTGTTGCTTCTCTTATGTACGTGGCACGAAACGAACCTCAGGGTATAAGAAAAAGGGGAGATTTTGTGGATGAGGAATCCAAAGTATGTGTATGTTGGTATGTGGGTTTGATGGCAGTTGGCCAGGTCCAGTAGAGTAATGGAGCAATTGATTGTTGATTGACCCCAATGTCACTAAGGACACTTCTTTCTGTTCAGCCACTGCATTACTTTTATTTTCATTATGGCCACACAAACCCAGATCTGCAACCACCACCTACACTATGACATGTACAATGAGTACAATGAGAGAACGAGACTAAAGAGTTAACTTATCACACTCTTTAGCCTGTAGCCGTGACGGCAAGAGTCGCCGACAAGCAAAGGCGTAAACTGACCGTTTCTGAAGAACTACAGCTGAGACCGTGAGTGGGGAGAACTGAAAAACACATGTGATCAAGGGTGCAAACACAGCAGAGTTGTGTGGAGAACCAAACGGATGGATCTGAGTGAATCAGCGAAAACACAACTTCTTTCTGAAGGTCATTGCAGGTCAATTAGCGCCTGTAAAACAATGAGTGAGGAGTGCAGGACAGGCTGACAGATACATGAATCTCAGTCATTTCATAATTCTACTATAATGTGATGACCACACTTTCTCTCCAAAGATGTAGATAAAATAATATAGGCACATTTTTTATTTTGAAAAGACACCAGTACCTAGTTTCCCACTTGATATTATAGTAGCTTTGAGCCGTAAGCCAACATAATACTGATAGTTTATTTGCTTTTTTGCCACTTCTAATTTACAGAGTCCATTGAGAGGATGGTAAATCGAGAGGATAGATAAAGAGAGGGGACTTTGTTCAGGGTAGATATTTATGAATAAAAACAAGACAGTGCGGGATAGATGTATAGTTCAATCAATGTACAATACTGTTGTATCAATCATTCAGCTGATGCACATATGTATTCATAAAATATTTCCTCGTAAAATTCAAAGAAATATGTTGTGAAAAATATATAACAGTGCCATCTATACATCTATCTCTCACAGTTTCAGTTTTCATTCATGAATTAAATATGGTGTCTAATGGTGTCTATCCTGACTAAGGTCTATGGGATTTGAACCCACAATATCTGAATGAGCAGCACTGTTACTTCTCAAACCATTTTTTTCGTATGGCAACCCCTCAGATTTTCAGCTTCCAGACCCCCAGCATTTCCAGTTTATCGTCATTTAACACCTACACAGAAATATAATTCCCCCCCAGGTGAAAACTTTTATGAAATGACACATTCAGAGCCATGGAATTTCCTCGTGTCTCACAAGAGTAAAAATAATAAAACACTGCCTTTAAAAATTTTTTTTTATTTTCTTGCAGGGTTCCAGGACCAATGTTCACCCCAACCCAAAGCCGGAGGGAGTTCCACGTGTACACTGTTTAGCTGTAGGCTGTCAAGGTGGGACATGACTGACAGGAGCTCATTCCACACACTAATTGGCAGAGTGGGAAAGTCTGAAAAATTCAAATCTTCTGGCATTTCATGGCTCCGTTTTCATAATCAGGCACGGTTCAACATTAGGAGCCATTTGTTTGTCTGTTTGTTTATTTTGTTTATTTTCGGATGCACGGGAAAAAAACTGGGGGGAAAATCGCTTGCGTTGCAGATTTTCTCCCTGTGATAGCATGTTTTTCGCTTTGTCTATTCAGCACACAGCGTGTCAGCGCGAGTGTGCGTGACAGCCGGTTGTGCAGCGGCGAAGGGTCGCTCACTCACCATCTGCAAATTGCTTTTTTTTCAGCGGGTCGGTGCTGCGCCGTGGCTCCGCTCGCTGTGTGGAGGGAGCCGTTCCGCAGTAATGAGTTTGTCGGCGTTTGGGGATCGCGCACGGTGCTCGCCCTGGGTCACTAATTCAATCTTGAGAGCGTTCTAAATAATTATTAATACCTGCTAAGCGTTAATAGAGCTTCATAGGCGATTCATCAAGCTGTCGATTTATTTTAGGGGTTGTGACATTTTGTGTCTTTGATTTCAAACACGTCCAATAAACGTGGCCAGCGTACAGACCTCTAGAGATCGAAAATGACCATTACGAATCCAATTGTTAATTTAGCTTTCCATTTGACAACCAATATAATACATGATGACATAGGCCTATTGCTTGTTTGATTCTTGCTATATTCTTTCAAATAATTTCAGCATATGTAGGCCCACATCTAAAATGAGGTTTATGCATGTGGGCACACAATGTACACATTTCCAAAGTGCCCTCCTGAGTGTGTGAAGTGCATTGTGTGTGTGAGAATGTGCTTCTGCCTCTCTTGTAAGCTGAGCCATAGAGACGCTGACTACAGGGGAATCTCATCGGCAATGCAGCCTAGACGTCAAAGAACACACTACCTCTTCCTCGCACTCTCTCTTCCTACTTGTCTGTCTCTTCTACCCTCTTTCATTAAATACACCTTGGCCTAGGGCTGCCACCATGCAAGATCAAACTTGTGCCTTTTGGTACCATACATCCATCTTGAACTTTACTGTCACTGAAAAACAGAAAAGCATATATTAAGGAGACACAAAGTAGGCATTGTCCTTATTGAGACTATTCAAATTCACTTGTGCATTAACAGATGATAATAAATAAATTTAAATAAATATACACCTGTCATGAAGACAAAAACACAGTGTGTGCATGTCAGTCTGGTACATGGTGGAGATAAAGTGATGGCTGTCACACACATAGTCTCCTCTGACACAGCAGAAATGAGAGGAAGTCAGGAAGAAGAGTGGGGGATGGGTTTGAGGGCACGCTGAGAATGAGCTTCAGTCTGGGACGCTGCCTAAGCTGAACAAGGACAGACAGCATCTCAGTGGCCACCTCTTGCTCTAACCAAACATGGCCTGCTGTGTGCATAACACAGAAACATGACAAATGTCATGTTTAGCTACTCAGTGTATGTCAACCAGGCTGAATTTCCGTTTGAGAAAGATACATGCCGGCCCTCCCGTCTTTTACTCTTAGTAGTAAAAAGTAAAAAAAAAACATCAGTGTCAGTTATATAGTACCAATGCCTGCACAAAAAGACAGCAGCAAACAAAATTGCTCCCTTGGACTGGTCAAAAAAAAAAAAGAAAAAAAAGAATGATATAAAAAAAATTGCAGTATCAATAGTCTGTATCACGGTCTCTAACCGTGAAGTAGCTCTGTTGAGACAGCTTGACTTTTGGATGCTTGAAAAAGAAGGAAAAAAAACACTTCAGTATTAAACCACTGTATATAGAACAACATCCTTCTGTATTTACACATTACAGAAAAAAAAGTGATTTAGGAAAAAAATACATTTTCTTTTAAATCAATCACTTAAAATTTGAAGAGAGACACATTCTTGTATGATTTGGGCAAATAATCCAGAATCACTCGTCAGAGAACCTTTTTGCTTTCTTTAACTTGCCCAACAGATCCGCTACACTTTGCCTGTTTATTACCCGACAAACAAAATGCACATAAAAAAGCACAATTGTGATGATGAACCCCAATGTTTCCCCCTTAGTTTACTTTAAATTCACTAAACTGCATAAAACACACTAGACCAACTAAGTCAAACATACAAGAATACAGGTCTCGTTATTTCTAACAAAACCTTCACCTGATGGATTATTCAAATTGTATTAAAAAGGACAAATTATTGTAAAAATGTCAAATGACACTGCACAGAGAACAGGAACAGGGCATTACTGGTCAAAGCAACTCTGACAGAGAGTTATCCTGACATTTTGATTACAGCACTGTGTAAAAAAATTTAGAACATTTGGGAATTAATCTTAATATTAATCTTAATATGCTGGGCGGAATAGCTCATAAGTGGCAGGTATGATGGAGAGCAAGTAATGCAACATTACGCCCACTGAAACATAATGAATGAACTTCAAGTCATGCCAATGAAAATGTTGGACTTTAATATTCAGATTTAAAAAAATCTCTCTCTCACATATTAAAGCACTTTCCTTACTCTTTTCATCAGTGTGAATTAAGAGGAGAGCAGGAACATATACATGTGTGATGGGTACAGCGTTTTGTAGATTCTCATGCAAGTGATGTAAGATTAAAAGAACCTGTATCTTGCCCATACATACATATATTAAATCCGAAATCACTCAAATCTCAAAACAGTGATAAAAAAAATGCCAGAAGCAAAAGAGGTTAAGTGAAACACTTAGGGACTAACCATCCCGTTTAGCCTTTGATACAACAACAGGTGCAGAGGCCAGAACACTTTAACAAAAAGTTCAGCCACCGACAGGCTGTTGTCATCTTCACACAAAGTACGCGTACCTGCGACAGGCTGAAACAGCTTGGAAAAAGAAACCCGAAATTAGAAGATGACTCTCGCGTTATATCACGTCAAACTAATCTTGTACAGTCTTGTTCAAAGCATTTAGTATTAGAAAGCCGTTTATTTTGATATAATAATAATACACATTGAGGAACATTTGGTGTAATGTAGCTACTGTAATTGGGAGTAAGGGGAATTTAATAGGAAGTTAGTCAGTGATCATAATAGTGTCGCGAAGTCTGGATAACCTTAAACAGTCAATTGCGGTTCAAACTATTAGCCTACAATAAATGAGAGTTTAATGTTTGCCATCGTAAAAACAATTTACCATAGCCTACTTTTAAGTTTCATTTTATTACTCGGGTAAACTAAACAGTGATAGCGACCGACCACAAAAACCCTTTTAATTATCATCGATTAAAAGATAAACACACTCAAAATCATTTTATTCTTACTGGTCCAAATATGAGACGTTTGCGAGCAATAATAGGAATAATAAAAAAAATATTAATGCGAAGAATATAAGAATAAAAAAAATCACCCTATTTGCTTGTTTGTGTAGCCTACGTATCTTTCAACCTTCCTCTAATAAATAATTTCCTTTTAAACATTTGTGTAAACAAAAACGTTTAATGTTGTAAACGAATGTCACATTGTACCAAGCAATTATGAACTTGATCATTTTACGATAAAAAAAAATTGAAATCACTATGCCACATTAGTATTAAACCTCCATAGTTCATAGAAGAAAAATTAATTTTTGCAAATGTAAACAAATATAACAGATTGAACTTTTGAAATAGTATGATTCGTGTAGCATATGAGGCACGGTGTTTTATATAAGATACAAATCGTTAGGCTATTTCTTGCCTTTTTTATTATTTTAATTTAATCTGTCATTTAAGCCTAATAGATGTCATTGGAAAAAAATTGAATCTTGGACTGACTTAAGACAATTTACGTGCATTAGATAATCCACTTTGGCAACTTCTTCATTTAGCCTGAACAAGATGGGCTATATTTCAACCTCAAATGCGCATGATTACTAATAGCGAAGTTTGCACACAAGCCCTCTATTAGTTGAATTATCCGCATTTAATCTCTTGACATCTACCTGTAGTGTAATTCGGCATGGTCGGAAGCCTATTGTCATGACAATGTTTTAATGCTAAACAATAGGCAACTGCTTTATACAGAGTATGCTACAGTTTTATTATGTCACAATAAAAAGTTAAAACAATCATTCTTGCCCTATTAACGACGGTTGTCATATATTTGAAGTTAACAGTTTTATGTCGTTAATTATCCCGGCCATTAAGACAAATATATATATATATATATATATATCACTTTCTTCAAGAGATGATCTTACTTATTTCTGTCCAACCAGTTTTTTACATACCTTCATTTATTTTGAAGTACAAAACTCACATAATCAGAGCTTCTGTTAATTGCTTATGAATTTGGTGCATAGAATATTAGCAGCAATTAAAGTCATTGTGTTTATATGCACTTTAGATCGACTATGTCCACCATAACAGCAATTCGATTAACACAGAGGAAAATAAATGTTATATAAATCCCAATTCTTCGAATCGTAGTGCAGTAGGCTTCCTTTGAAAATGTACAATATTCAATAGGATGAGAATATCTTTGTCATTTGCATGCTACTACATACAAACATCGTATTAAGACGTTTTAAATAATCAAGCAAAAAGGACTTTAAAAAGAAAGTTAAATTAACACACCATTTGACCTACATATTTACAAGTGGGAATAAATAACTCTGGCTCAGTTCGGTGTTTTTTTTTTCTTTGTTCTTATTCTGCACTTTTTAAACAATAGAAAAGAAATGCAAGGACGGATTTCATGTGATTTCGCAGGTAGCGACCGACCACAAAAACCCTTTTAATTATCATCGATTAAAAGATAAACACACTCAAAATCATTTTATTCTTACTGGTCCAAATATGAGACGTTTGCGACCAATAATAGGAATAATAAAAATAATAATAATGCGAAGAATATAAGAATAAAAAAATCACCCTATTTGCTTGTTTGTGTAGCCTACGTATCTTTCAACTTTCCTCTAATAAATAATTTCCTTTTAAACATTTGTGTAAACAAAAACGTTTAATGTTGTAAACGAATGTCACATTGTACCAAGCAATTATGAACTTGATCAAT
>NW_015654492.1:370019-379599 GCF_001515625.1 Sinocyclocheilus rhinocerous
ATATATATATATATATATATATATCACTTTCTTCAAGAGATGATCTTACTTATTTCTGTCCAACCAGTTTTTTACATACCTTCATTTATTTTGAAGTACAAAACTCACATAATCAGAGCTTCTGTTAATTGCTTATGAATTTGGTGCATAGAATATTAGCAGCAATTAAAGTCATTGTGTTTATATGCACTTTAGATCGACTATGTCCACCATAACAGCAATTCGATTAACACAGAGGAAAATAAATGTTATATAAATCCCAATTCTTCGAATCGTAGTGCAGTAGGCTTCCTTTGAAAATGTACAATATTCAATAGGATGAGAATATCTTTGTCATTTGCATGCTACTACATACAAACATCGTATTAAGACGTTTTAAATAATCAAGCAAAAAGGACTTTAAAAAGAAAGTTAAATTAACACACCATTTGACCTACATATTTACAAGTGGGAATAAATAACTCTGGCTCAGTTCGGTGTTTTTTTTTTCTTTGTTCTTATTCTGCACTTTTTAAACAATAGAAAAGAAATGCAAGGACGGATTTCATGTGATTTCGCAGGTACGCATGAGTTCCTTCACATACACGGGTTGTGTCGAGCAGAAGAAACGAAAAAAAAGAGAGAGAGAAGAGAGAGTGGTTAAGGGCCATGCTTTTCATCCAAGTGCTGTATGAGGAAGAGAGAGACAGGACCTGGCGCGTTTGGAGTACCGTACATGTCCCGCATGCAGGATTGGTGGGGTAATGCAGACTTGAGCAATGCTTGAGGGCCCTAAAAGTTCATAAGTCCCCTCAACCTCAGTTCATGACTGAGAAATGTCAAGGATGTATTGCTATCTCCCTTTCTTGCTTATAAGTGTTTTAATATGATTATTGTTCCTTACAAAGTCCCTTCACAGGCTGAAGTTTCGTTTCCAGTATGTTCTCATCTTCATTAAGACTCGTAAATCGGCTAAGACCAAAAAAAAAAAAAAAAAAACAGATTAAGGAAGCGACTGTATGTCTATAAACATGTCGGACTTTGCAGTTAGCCTATAACTAAAAAAAAAAAAAAATTATTACAGAATCCAAAACTAATGGGTCTTTGGAGGTTATGCGTGATCCCATATTTACTAACCTTAAGACTTTTATGGTACAGTACTATATGTACACAAATAATGAGTGAAGACTTTAAATATGTCGTTGTAATGTTAGACTCTACACTCTTAAAAATAAAGGTTCTTTAATGTATCTTTTCAGCACTTTAAGTTCAGCAAAGAACTTGACTTGTTTGTCAATAACCATTTTGGCGGTAAAAGTGGGTAGTTCTTTGGAAAAGAAGAGCTGGATGTTACATTATGGGTTCTCTTGATTTGCACATTGGGTTTTGTAAAGCACCACCTAGATATTTCTCTATAGAGTCTTTGAGAATAAAATATTTATTTGTGGAACGTAAAAAGGTTCTCCTATGGCATCAGACCTTTATTTTTAAGAGTGTATGCTCTAAAGTGGACATTGAGTATTTAAGATAAGAACTGCAAATAAAATTCACTCTGAAAATCATAAAAAAATTAAGGTTTAAAAAACGAATACGTTGGTGCGGAAAAAGTCTTTAACAAGAATTACTCTCACATGAAGAATTCCGTGGAAGTGTTTTTTCCGTGAGTGCCGTTGGACGGGTCCCGAGTGTTGCCGCCGCCGTTAAAGGTTCGGCTCGCGAGCTTTTCGTACTTCTCCTTGTACAGGTCCCGCTCTTTTATCAGACGCGCCACGTCTTGCTTGAGTTGCTCCACCTGACTCTGAAGCGTACACTTTTCGCTCTCGAGCATGTGGCGCTGCTGCACGCGCTTGTAGCGGCACGACTGTGCATAGCCGCGGTTCTTCAGGGTTCGCCGTTTCTGCTTGAGACGGATCACCTCTTCTTTGCTGAAGCCTCTCAGTTGCCGGTTAAGCTCGCGCACTGTCATGCTCACCAGCTGCTCGTCTGAGAAGCGGTCCTCGATGCGCGCGTGGTGGCCGTGGTGATGATGGTGGTGGTGGTGCACCGGGTGGTGGTGACCGTTCGTGGCCGTCGAGAGGTCATCTCCGACGTATTGCTGACCACGGAATCCCTCGTAGGGCTGGTGGTGATGGTGGTGGTGGTGCGAGTTACCGATAAGCGCTTCCACCGCGTCCTCGGGCGTCAGGTTGAGGGCCTCTGGACTGATGTGATGCTGGTAGTTAGGAATCCAGTAGAGATCTTCCAGCTGCGGCTTGCCCGAGGAGCCTTGGTTGTTGTTGCCACCGTTGTTGTTGTTGACACCATTTCCGAGGTTCTGCCCAGGCTGCGATCCGGGACTGGGGGCACAGAAACTGGGCGAGGAAGGCACCGAGGAGCAGGGTGTGCTGATTGGGGTGGAGGATAGCGAGCCCGGAGGCAGGCGATGGCAATAGCGGTCGGCCTCCGGGGGCTCTTTCTTGACTTCAAACTTCATGAGGTCGAAGTCGTTGACATATTCAATAGCCAGGGGGCTGTTGGGCAAATCTGCGCTCATGGCGAGATCGGTGGCCATGTCAGTCCATGCGACGACACCTACCCTACCAGCCAAAGCGACACGCGGGGGCCCGGAGGCAGGCGAGGGCAATAGCGGTCGGCCTCCGGGGGCTCTTTCTTGACTTCAAACTTCATGAGGTCGAAGTCGTTGACATATTCAATAGCCAGGGGGCTGTTGGGCAAATCTGCGCTCATGGCGAGATCGGTGGCCATGTCAGTCCATGCGACGACACCTACCCTACCAGCCAAAGCGACACGCGGGGGTTTCACTGGGATTATGAATAATATGACTGATGAATATGAGTGCCCAGGGTTTAATACATTAGCACGAGCTTCTATTTATAGTGCAGCAAGATATACATATGCCCATGCATGTAAATGTACTTATCCTACTGCCAGTTTGCCTCTTGTTGACAACTTATCCCAGGTCAAATTCACGCCTTAATATCACTGGCCAGGGCGGCAGAAACTTGAGACTCGTGAACTCAAAACCACCAACCTGACTCGTCCTCGCTTCACCGTGTTAAAGCTTACATGTAGTTTCAGAGAAATCGTCCTTTGAGTAACAGAGACTTCAAATATCCTTCTTCACCTCCGTGTTTTAAGTTCCGTCTAACTGGAGGCTATAAAGTTTAAGCTTTCATGGGAAGAAAGCGAGAACTTTCCTCACATGTCGCAGAAAAGTCCGCCACACAACAAATGCGCGCGCGTCAAGTTGAGAAAACGTCAGACTTTACCTCGAAGTCCAAAGGAATGATGCTGCTGGTTTTTTTTTACAGTCACCAGCAAACGCGGACCGCTACAATGTACGTGACAAATCTCAGTATAAGTTCCTCTGGTGGGACGCTCCGACGCAGCCCGACGAAGGATGAGGAATTCTGGCTACTAAATTCACCTCCCTCCGCTGTCTCTTTTAAAGTTATATGGACTGCTGTCACCGTTGCTTTTCGTTTACGGTTAGAGCTTCTTTTTGCACTGTTGTCCACCGCTGACACGCAGTATCACTGAAGCACTGACAGGGGCAATGTACCACTTTATACTCATGGAGCGTCCCACCCAGAGAACGGAAAGGACCAATGGGAGGGGCGTAGCAGTAGACATGCATATTCCTATAGCAACACATCTGTGTGGCAGCTGAGCAGAACGCGCTCAACCGCCCCCTAGCGACGCCCACCCTGCAACCGCACGTGGAAGGTGAGCGCGAGGAAAGGAAATAGCCCAGCTTGTCTTACTTAGAAAATGTTTATTTAGAACAGAGCAAACACTTCTTAAACGTTATATGCAATGCAAATGATTTAGGGATAACTTAAAAAAACACATTTATAAAACGGATTGTACACGTTATAATTTGTATGACCAATTAAATTCTATATTTCGTAGAAACACATGAAATTATTTTTAAATCATCATATAATTGAATTGATTTAAGCAGCTATTTTTTTTTACTTCAAAACTAAAAGCCAGTCTTATGAGAATTGCAATAGGCCTAGAATGAGAGCAAAATTAATACACAATTAGAGGAAAATTATGACGCAATAGGCCTAACACAATGTTTGCACTTTTAACACTTTGCTAAGTTATTTTATCATTTAAAAATTTAAATATGCTCCACTAATCTCCAGTGCAACGACAATTAAGAGCAATATAAACGAACTATGCGTATTTCACGCAGCATCACATTTCCTTTCACAACAATTATTTATTAACAATTAATTATTTGTTCAGTTATTATTTATTTATTAATTTATCAAAAGCGTGCTATCGTTTAGAATCCAGGAGGTATGACATTAGACAATTATTCTAAAAATCCCTAGTGTGTTTGGACAGACCGTTTAAATTTTTAATTGATTAGGCTAGATAATTATGTATTAAACTGCATATTTCCTCAATGTGTCGTAACCCCGTGAACAGTCATTCAGTGTATTGATCTGATAGGATAACACACGCAACTTTCCTCCCTGCTTATGACCTATAGGCGGTGATGAACTCAATAACGCGTGATCCAGCAATAAAATCAATCCACATTTCCGCCGGATAAGGAAAAAGTTGTATGAGTTAATTATGATCCGCCTCGCCAGTGCCAGCCACGCTCCGGATTTCTTTCGCAATTAACCTCTAATTGCATCTCGACTCATCTGCACGGATCGACAAATAATTAAGCCCCACGCAGCGCGCGCCTTCATCACCACAGCATATGTCTTAATCAGAGGAGCCAGTCTCGCGTTGAAGGAAGTACCCAAGATGAGGGTCAGTCTAACACCCTATGCCAGGCCAGGTCCTTATTGCAGTGTAAGGATACTGAGGAATGTAGATCAATATAAATATTGCTTGAAATATATCATAGTGCTTTGTTAAAAATAAAAGAGACAGAAAGACATAAGGAGGAGAGACACTTAAAGGAATAGTTCACCCAAAAATTTAATTTCTTGAAGTTGTACTCACCCTCAAGGCCATCCGAGATGTAGATTCGTTTTTCTTCATCGGATCAGATTTGAGAAATTTAGCACAACATCACTTGCTCACTAATGGATCCTCTCCAGTGAATGGGTGCCGTCAGAATGAGAGTCTGTACAGCTGATAAATGCACGACTCAAGTCCATCAATTAATGTCTTGGGAAGCAAAAGCTGTGAGTTTGTAATAAACAAGTTTTTAATTTCAAAATGTTGCTTTTGGCTAAAATATGAGTTGTCTATTTATAATATTGCTTTCTCCAGTGAAAAAAGTCGTCTCATCTGAATCAGGAGAGAAATATGCACAGATCAAGCACTGTTTACAAGCCAAAACAGTTCCAAACAAATATGTCTAATTTTGATGTGAGAGAACAACAGGGAATGGACTTTTTCACTGGATTTCGAAGAATTATGGACTGTTATTTTGGTCAAAAGTGACGGTTTAAATTTCAAATGCCTTAATCATGGATTTGTTTTTTTACAAACACGCAGCTTTTCACTTCATAAGACTTTAATTGATGGACTGGATTACTTGTGGATTATTGTGGTGCTTTTAGTATCTCTTATTCTGACAGCACCCATTCACTGCAGATAATCCATTGGTGAGGAAGTCATATAATGTTACATTACTCCAAATCTATTCCGATGAAGAAACAAACTCATCTACATCCTGGATGGCCTGAGGGTTAGTACATTTTCAGCAAATTTTCATTTTTGGGTGAACTATTCCCTTAAAGGCAGAGTAAGCGATTTCTGGTAGCCAATGTTGATATTTGAAATCACCAAAACAAACACGCCCCTACCCCAAAAGGGTCTTGCCCCTATTTTGATAGCTCCGCCCCACATAAACGTACGCAACCCAGGCAAGTGTTTGACAGGTCTTTACATTATGCAGTACTCAGTAATTCCTCACTCTGTAATTGGCTCAGATGCTTAATACTTGCCAGTTTGTATTAATGTATGTGTATTTTCTAGGCTTCAATATCAATTATCAAAATAAAATCTGCTATAACTTACTTCTGAGACCTCTGCTAACTTTATGTAACATGATAAGACTTTCTTTACAGGTGCCAATGAGTGAAATACAGACATGCTTGAGGCTCAAATCTGCCAACGGAGGGGAAAAAAGAAAAGCCTAAGAGGACGGGACAAATCATATCAAGGTATTTGAAGTTGAAGGTGCAGTAAGTCATTATGGATGTTTTATCAAATAAGCACGAGTGGACCTCAAAGTCCAAGCTAAGCAGTCCACTTTGAAAATGCCACATTTAAGAAGATCTGCCATCGTCCATTCATTGAGCGGAGGTGGGCGGGTGTGGATGTGGCCGAGGGCTTGAGACATAAATTTTGAAGTCAGGGCTTTCATTGTGCCTTTTCATATTGGGAGTTAGCTGCTGGTGCAGTTCTACCGATTTAAGCAAAATGGACATCAGCACGTCCAAGGAGAAAGAAAAAGAAAAAAAAAAAAAAAAGTATGATGTGGAAGAGAGAAGGGGGGTTTGGACTAGACATCTGTGAAAATGACTGAGACGGATTTGTCCGGTTAACCCCTCTTTAGCCAAAATAGTTGAGAGGTGCGAGGTGGAGTAGGGGGTTATCGGAAGAAGGTTTGGAAAGGAGGTTTTTGTGGGCCTCAAAATCTCAAAAATGCCTGTCCAAAGACTCAGCAGTAATCATTTGACTACATTCACACTAACAAGTATACAAAGTTCTATGAAGTTCTAAGCGAAAAAGTGAGTTAGAAAGAGCAAGATGACAGAAAAAAGCATGTTAAGTGTTAAAGAGAAAAAGAGACCGATTCCTTCAAGAGAACCAAAAAAGTTGAAATGGACATGGGAAGAGATTTTTAAAAATGTACTAAAACTTGGTGCTTTAAAAATAGCATACAGTACGAAAAATGGCAAAAAGATCAACAGAAATAAAGCACAAGCAGAAAGATTGGAAAAAGAGAGCAGCACGAAAAAGGACAGAGGACATACGTATATACTAATGACTAACTACTTGCACTGAAAGTATGATCTTTATTGATGGGCTGGAGTCTTTGCTGAGCTGTAACAAGTTTGTCTTTTTTATGCCTAGGTGATCTATTGAGGTAGAGAAAAATTACACTTGACCTTTCATTCTTTCCTTTTCTCATTCATGTGAGATTGTCCTCGAAAAAAATGTGAATGTTTTCCTCCTTTCTCTCTCTCCTCCTTCGTTCTCTTTCACATGCGCTTTTACTAAAAATTGAAATATTGATCTTAATTAGAGTTTGCAGAGCTCAGCAGCTCGCGTTGAGCTTTGAGACAAGCGGCAGCAGACATCTGTCTAAGGCACTTACATCCTCGCCGTCAGAGCGAGAGAACGAGAGGGACGGGGAGGGTGAGAAAAGAAAGAGTGATTGCTCCTTGAATTTCTCTTTCCCTTCCCACGCAGATAACAGAAACTGGTGAGTGACCATAGTTAAAGAGCATCATGATTACGATGTATGCATCACACCTCACATCTTTTCCCACCTTACATATTTTTCTGCCCTTCTGTACAAATCATCTAAGGATTATGACTTTACTGTACAAACTCTGAAGTTTTTGAGTTCTATGGTAATTATTTAGGGGTTATTTTGTTTGACAAAAATATAAAATTTTTAAATTAAAATTTTATTAAAATTGTAATTTTAATGGTTATTTTAGGGTTTTAGGCATTATGTCTAGGCAACAAAGTTGCAAAACAACTTTACACAGCAAAGCTTAGTAAGTGAAAGTGAACACTTACTCTTGTGTTAAATTGTATATATTATTTGAGTGGTAAAGTTGTTTAAATTGTGATTTTAGTGGTTATTGTAGGGCTTTAGCTATTACGTTTAGGCAACAAAGTTGTAAAACTGGACTTAACTTGATTTTGTCAAACTGAAATCATGTTAATATTGTTAAACATATTGTTCATATCTTGTGGCTGTATATTTGAAACCATGAGTATTTTAATGTTAATTTTGCTAAAATAATTTTATGTGATTTTTTTTTCATTCATAGTCTCATGTATGACAAGTCAAAGTTAATTTTGTGGTAAACAACATTATGCAGAATATTCTTCAGTTAACTCTTGTGTTAAAACTGTGTATTATTTCACCTGTAAAGTTGTTTAAATTGTAATTTAAAGGTCACATATTTTACACCTTTCTGGAGTTTTATTTTAAGTCTTGATGTCCTTAAGAATATATATTTGCGGTATAAGTACCAAAAACTCAATATATTTTTACAGCTCCTCTCTCAGGAGCTCTGCTGAAAACAGGTTGATTTTGGCCTGTCTAATTAATATTCATGAGCCTCTCCTCAGCAATAGCATGGATCCGATGTTGTCTGGGGGTTTGGCAAAAGGAGAATGGGACTGTGGGCGGTACTCGGTGTGGTGACTGAAGGCGGCGACTGTGTAGTTCTGACATCAACTTTTTACGGAAGTCACAACCGTTCGTGAAAAATCACAGCTACTTTATGCAGGCTGTGTACATTTTACTGTGGACTGACTGTTTTGAAACTTATATGGTAGTTAAATAGCCCCTAGACCTCAGTTATTGTGAAAAATTTCCTTTAATGGTTATTTTAGGGTTTTAGGCATTATGTTTAGGCAAAGTTATAAAACTGGACATAACTTTACATAGCAAACGTTAGTAAGTGAGTCATGTTAACATGACTAGATTGGCCCCACTTCCAATATACTGTAAGTGCCTCACTTTTTTTTTTCAAGAAAAGGAGGGAGAAATCAAAATTATTTATTTTTAAATTATTATTATGATAATCAACATTGTCACAAGTTGATTTAGCTTCTAACTTGTATGAACCCAGACATTCCTTTAAAATAAAAATAAAATCTGAGAGCAAGAGCTGCAATGCAAAAAAGACAAATAAGCTAAGAGGGGTTAGGTGATGTATGACAACTTTAGTTGATTTTACAACACCCAAATCAACATGCATTCTTGTGAAGTATTCCTTCCTGCATGAACGATTAAATAGGGGAGAAAAATAGACAGGGAAGTCAGATGAGGGAGTGTTTTCCTTCCCTCCATCCCTCTATGTCATTGTAAACGTGGCTCGCATCATGGGCACGGCCTTTATCTCGTTAACACGGCGGCAGGCTTGTCAGTGCCAGCGAGTGTGTCGTGTTCCACAGCGAGACCTCTGTACCACTGTTTAACACTCAACATACTAATTACATTACACGATGGAGAAGAGGGAGAGGAGGAGGAGGAACGTAAGGGGCAGGCTCATCTACGAACGGCTCCTCAATCAAATGCGCATTTTAGGAACAGACAAAAGAAAAGGAAAATGACATTGTCAGAAATTAGTTGTAATGGATTTGGTCAAACAGCAGTTAGAGAGGAGAAGAAAAATGAGTTTTGAGGAGTGTGAGGGAGGCGTAACGTTTTTTTTCATTTCCTATAGATTCCTTAAAGGGGTCATATGATGCGATTTCAAGTTTTCCTTTCTCTTTGGAGTGTTACAAGCTGATTGTGCATAGATAAGATCCCTGAAAGAGAGAGCGCGAGAAAGAGAGAGAGAGCGCGAGAGAGCGTGAGAGAGAGAGAGAAAGAGAGAGAGAGAGAGAGAGAGAGAGAGAGAGAGAGAGAGGGGGGGGGGGGGGG
>NW_015654492.1:379840-410471 GCF_001515625.1 Sinocyclocheilus rhinocerous
ATTATGGTAAGGGGCGTTACATTTCCGATGCGTGCTTGTGGTGTTCGGCCAATCACAGTGCACTGGGTCAGCTGGCCAATCAGAGCGGACTGCGCTTGTCAAAGGAGGGGGCTTTGTAGAAAACGAAGCGTTTGAGAGAGGCGGGGCATAGAGGACCTACAATAATGTACAGTATTTGAAAAATAATGTGTTTTTTGAACATTAAAGCATGTCAACATATTCTGTTACACCAAATACACAAAATAATGATCTTTAAAAAAGCATCATATGACCCCTTTAAGACTCAATTACAGTGACAGACATGCAGCCATGAGCGATGTTCTTTACATCCACCTGCCTCACAACACGTGTTGAGAAATGCCGATACTTTTCACGTTAAATGATCGTTATTCAGAAAACAACTTGGGAGTGAAGTGGTTTGTGATGTTATATGGTTTAATAACTGAAAAACTGGTTAAATATGGTTAAAGAACTGGAAAATTTCTTCTTCCATCCTGCATAGTTAAACTCACTCATGTATGCAAACACGCTCCAAATAAAGACACAGTCGTGCAAATCACAAAGCAATTTTATTTAGTAATTTCCATTAAAAAAAAAAAACATTTTCACAAGCTTACATTTGAAAACATTACATTTATTTGCATAACAAACCACTGCAGAAATGCCATTTTAAAAATCCCTGAGAATTACACTTACCGTATATTTTGAAACTAACTTCAAGAATGTGAACGTCTGCAGTTTTTCAGAACAGTATTTGATTATAATGCATAAATTCAGTTCTGTAATATGAACATTTATGAACATATTCTGAGAAATGTTTAATCAATTCTTAGAATTGCATTTCCTGAAACCAAACATATGACTTCACACCAAAAAGTAGCTGTGGACGTCTCAAGTAAAGATGTCTTTGTAAACCATTTTGTAACAAGTTTAGGAGAATTTCTCATTTTTAAAGTAAAAATTAAGTAAAAAAATGTTTTATGGTGTATTACCGATTAAAACACCCACCATCAGCCCTCCTTTGACAAGCTTTCTGTCCGGGTTGTAGATAAGAATCGTGGCTTGATATGTAGTGTCTTTCCTGTAATAGAGAGAAGAAAGGAGAGGAAAAATTCCTCAAGGAAATTATGATTTGGTTACACGGCACACTCTCAGAAAAAAAGGTACAAAAGCTGTCACTGGGGCAGTACCTTTTCAAAAGGTACACTTTTGTACCTTTTAGGTACTAATATGTACCTTTTAGGTACTAATATGTACACTTTAGGTACTAATATGTACCTTTAAGGTACCAGTATGGACTGTTTAGGTACAAAGGTGTGCCTTTTGAAAAGGTACTGCCCCAGTGACAGATTTTGTACCTTTTTTTCTGAGAGTGCAGTAACTGAAGCTAAAAGTGAAAGTAGAGGAAACTTTGATTTGTAAAACCAAGACAGACAGACAAGAAATAAATAGCACCTGCTATATAATGGCAGGAGTAGCTATCGCTCTGTTTTTACTGATAGAGGAGTGACACAGGAAAGTGCGATTGTCTTAGGGTGAGTGATAGCACAGAGACAGAGGGAGAAAGAGAAGGCAGTGATGCAGAGTTATGGGCAAATGTATGCAAAGCAGAGAGAAGTTTGTCTGGACGGCCACAATCTTCACAGTGAGAGTTAAACTGTCATTAGTAACAATTAACTGCTGTTGGTGTGAATGTGGTTGTACCAGGAGGAGGCAACAGTATAACCGTACCAGGGTTAGGAACCAAAAAAAAAAAAAAAAAGAAGTGCTGTCAATCTATTAAAAAAAATTACTAATTAATCGCACATTTTTCTGAAATTAATCGTGATTAATCCCACCTAACATTAAAGTTAAATATACTTTTATATTGCAATAATTTCACATTCAATCTTCAAATCAATGTACAAACAACATAAAAACTGTATATTTTTAAATATTTGTTTAATGACATCTTTTTTATGACTGAAGGCCAGTATCAATGATACCAATACTACGGATTTCTCTATAAAATTGCCCCCCACCCAATATTTAACCATTGACCATAGTTAACTATAGACTATAGTTAGACTATAGCCATTCAACACTACAGTATAATTGAGAGCTATCAATTTTAACATTTATTAGACTTTAAAAAATAACTTCTAATTTAAGTGAACTTAAAACAATCTTCACATAAACCCATTATAATAAATGTCATATTTACCTGTGCCCTTCAGCAGTTATCAAGTTATCAAACACTAAATTCTAAATTAAATATAGATTAATCCTTAAAGCTATAAAAGTAATTTTTTTTACTCTTTTTTTTTCTTTCTTCGTCCTTTGATTAATAGACATCACAGCAGCTGGTTATTAGGTTATTTTGCCTGTTATTTCTTTAAGAGCTTCCGCTGCTGAACGTGACGCGGATCTGACACGCATCATATTTTCTCTCAACTCTTTTTACCTTTTCTGACACACTTCAGGTCTTAAAGTCTCTATTAGCTGACAAGTTGAATCGGGTGTGTTAGATGAGTGAGACAGTGCTGGGCTGCTCCAGGACAGTTTTGAAAACCATTTCAGAGACATGTTCTTAAATGTGACTCATATAAAATATATTACATGCACAGTTTTAAGGCAGCTTTAATCGCCTTTTTGGTAACTTCATGACTTAACTGACCACGACATTGCATGCACGTAGTTTATTTCGCGCTTTGATATGAAAGGATAGAGGCTACAGCGCGCACCGGCGCCTTTGCGCGAGCAATTGAAGAGCATGTGCTGCGAGCACAGTACCGTTTCCGCGCTCGCTTGACTCGCACCTGGCACCGAAGTGAAGAGGAGCGCGCGTCTGAAACGTCTCCCGTTCTCAGTCGTTCTGCGACTGAATAAATGCACTTCTTGTTAATTACATTAAATATTTTTAACGCGTTAAACTGAAACCAAATCGTACAGAATCAGAATCATCAAAAAACTTCATGCTTTGAAGAGGTGAATTTGAGAGCAGCACTTTTTCAGTCTGTATGCAGCAGATGATTTCAGACAACAGGATAAGAAAGTGACATGTGAAAAGCCATGGTGGTCTGGTGGGCACCTGTGCTATTCTGAGACACAGGGCTGCCATCAATGATCCCAAAGGGGAACTGCTCTGGAACTTGGCATGAGAGAAATAGGAAGTTGGCAGAGGGATGTGTATGTATAACAAGCATAAATTTGTACAAATACGCAGACATGATGCAGAAAACACGCCATCACTCATGAAAGCTTTGGAAATAGAAGGAAACCCTACATGCATGGTATACATGTTTAAGTGTTTACGTATAGAGAAGAGATGAGTGTATGCCACGCTTCAGTATGACCATATGACTGTGAAAATACACTGTTAGGGTGTAAAGTCAGAGGTTAATCACAGCAGTTTCTGTTCTGCTGTAACTAATGGCGTTTGGTCTCGTACTGTATCGCGTACCTTGTCAGTGTCGTGCGCTTTGCTTGGCCATTTGTTGGGATAAACAGGAAAGTGTGTCTAGCTGAATTCAATTTGAGTTTTGTAACTAATTGAAGAAAGGAAGTATGAAAGCATGAGAAAGGAGAAGTTGAACAGTTGAAAAGCGTTCAGATGGATTCTAAAAAGTTAGAACCAGTTTCTCAGAACCTTTAAGAGAAGCTGATCATTTCTTGCTGGTACATGACATGTGTGTGAGTTTGTGTGAGGGCAGTATATCAGGTTTGTCTTTTTGAGTGTGGAGAGAGAAAGACACCGTTCCATAGGGTGCGGCTGGTGTGTGTGTGAGAATATAGGGGCCCCTCTCCTCTAATCCTCTATCAGTAAGACTGACATGCCAGCTTCAGCTGTGCCTGTCCTTAACAACAAACCTAAATATTAGTAACCCCACAGTATTATATACCTCATGTAGCCCCTCTCTTAAATAATATAAACCCCCTCGATATTATTAACCCCATCACTGCGTATTAAGTAACCCAACTATGTACTCCATAAATATTTATTACCTCCTTACTCTTTATATATACAGTGACCCCGAAAAGTATTTGGACTCTTAAGCCACACTTAACAAGACTATTTTAAATTTATATCAATATATTGCAATGCATTAGACACAAAAACATCAATCCAAGTGGCATCTGCAATCAAATTTTGCAAGACCTTTTCTTAGAATTAAGTTGATTTTTCTGAGCCATATTTTCCTTACTCCTATTTTTGGTGGGCATATTAATTAATTTCCTCATTTTTTTCCACAGGCATCCAAGCAGAGTAACAACAGGTGTAGGTATCATCACATTAACTATGGACCTGAAAGTGCCCAAAAACATTTTATCTTATTTTTTAAAGGGGTGGTTGATTGCGATTTCACTTTTTAACGTTGGTTAGTGTGTCATGTTGCTGTTTGAGCATAAACAATATCTGCAAAGTTACGAAGCTGACAGTTCAATGCAAATGGAGATATCGTCTTTTAAAATTCTGGCAGTTTAATGCCTACAAAAACAGCTGGTAGGGACTATAACAAGTTACTTCCCAGGTTTGTGACGTAACAAACCCAGATAAACCCCGCCCTCGGGAAAAGGCAGCAAAGGGGGCGAGGCCATGCTGCGCTGCTTTAGAGAAGAGGAAGAGAAAACTAGAGGTGCACATAAAAATCTATTCATATATGAATCGCGATTCTGTCTTCTAACGATTCTAATGGATTCACAAGTTTCAAAATCAATGTTCTAAAGCAGCGGTTCTTAATACTGTTCCTCGGGTCCCCCTGTCTGCATCTCTCTCTCTCATTCAGCTCAGCTCCAACAACGAACTGTTCCACATGCCGCTGAGGTGAGGGGCGGGACGTTTAGACGTGCACTAGAGGCGGTTGAGCCAATCACAACACACTGGGCTAGCTAACCAATCAGAGCCCTTCTCCTATTTCTGAGGGAGGGGCTTCATAAAAGCAGGAAATGATCAGCGCGTTTCTCAGAGAAGGGACAAAGCGGTGTGGAATAAAGGTAAATTATGTGAAAAATAATGCGTTTTTAAAAAAACGAAGCATTAACACAAAATTAGACTGCACCCAATAAACACAATCAAGCCTAGAAAAAAAACAGTGAAAAACCCCTTTAATAACATAATTATCATTTAAAACCTAGCAAATGTAAGTGTCTTTTTGTGAAATGTTTTGTTATCTTTCTTTAAAGTACTACCGGGTTTTATATTATACATTAAGTGTAGCTTAAGTGTTCATATACTTTGTAGGGCCAATGTATGCATCTCATCTACTGTATGTTATAATTATTATTATTTTACACTGAATCTGTTCAATCTAAAGTCCTCTAGACATACAAGTACACACCTTTGGCCTGTGGGCCTGCAGTAGGAGGGAGCTTTGGGGTATCAGGGTTCTCTGACATGTCAGGAGAGGTGGACAAGGAGATGAAGGAAGGCAGCTTCTCAGAACCCGAGCTGGACGGGCCCTCATCTGCCTCTATGGACTCTGTCTGAAGAGTCTGAACATCCTCCGAACTGAAAAGGCAAATCATCCTGATCACCTATTTTTATAAGATTAACAAGATTTTATTTATTTAATTTTATTTTCAAATAAATTTATAAATGATCGGCATGCTTATGGCAGATTTACATGGTTATTCAAGTCACTTCCCTATAACAATATAATTATTAAAATAAATCATAACTATAATGATAATTTTTTTTCAACAGTACAGAAAGATGAAAGGGAACACCAACCGTATATCAATGACAATTAAGAATCATAATGTTATATTAGTTCCTGATCCTGACCTTTTTAAAATGTCTCTAGTACAGGCTTTCTTGGCTGGTTCAAAGCTTGCGTTAGAGCCGGAGCGTTTCAAGCTCTGTCTGTGGTGCAACTTGCATTTGGATCCACGTGGACACACACCGGTACTGGAGAAGTCTGGACACACCAGCGTGTGCTTCTTCTTACACTGTGAAGAGAGCAGAACATTCTTAATGCTTTATTTCTATTTATATCCAGATTGACAATGGATGTTTTATGGGCTGGTTATGAACATGTGGGACACTGTCAAGTTAAAATCAAGTAGAGATTTCATCTGTGCCACACTCTGTAGGAGTGCATTGAAGTTAGCAAAAATTAGTGTTTGTGTGTGATCACACATCAGTAGGTGCATGTATCTGATATGTGAGAGAAGGTGAGCATGTGTTTGTGTGTGTAAGTGAGAGTAGGTGAGAGTGTCTGTGTGCCCGTGTAATTTGGGCGTAAATTGGTCGTTTCATTCTTCGGGAGACCCGATCCCTCCCACCTGTCAGAGGAGCTAATTATACCCCACTATGGGGTGAGGAGCGCGAGACGTGTGTATAAGTGTGAGACTGGGCGAGTGTGGGGCATGTTGCTCCAGAAATAAACACAGAGAGAGAGAGAGAGAGAGAGAGAGAGAGAGAGAGAGAGAGAGTCTGTATCTGTGTGTGAGAAGGAAGGGTGGCTGAAGGATCGTGTGTCCGGGAACACTGTGGACCCCCTGTCACCCCTTGGGGCAGACTGTCCATAGACACTTTCCCAAACAGGGATCAGGTCAGAGCCACAAGCGGCCTAAAATTACCAAATTTACAGCATTAGGTATTATCTTGTGGTGCTTAGAAATGAGATACAGAAACCAGACAGATTGTGTTAAATTAAACCCTCAGGGACCGTTCACACAGGAAACATATTTTAGTAATCCAGCTGGCCGACTTTTTTAATTGTTGCACATATGATTGCTGTTTTTTCAGTGTCTAGCACCACAGGCACCACATTTTTAGATAACCAAAATGCTTATCAAGACCCCTAATAAAGCCTTATGTTAAATGCATCCTGGGTGCCCTTTATGAGGTCAAAAGTACAAGCTAGATATGATGTAAACAAGATGAAACGAAACAAAACAAAATGAAACAAAAAAAAACAAAACACAAAAACAAAAACAAACAAAACTCACAAAAGAAAAACCAACAAACAAAAACAAGACAAGGCAGAACACCAAAAAAAAAACAACAAACAAACAAAAAAACAAATCTATTTAAAAACAAAAACAAAAACATTTAATTTTATGTCATAGACACTGTAACAACAATATAAACTATTATTAATTGTGTGTCTGACCTTTAATATTATATAATTAAGTTCATGGGGAAAATGTCAAGTTTTATTCTTTTTTTTCTTAAAAAGTCCACATTTAATTTACATTTCTTCCTTTTTATATGAGTTTGAGATGAGATATGAGTTTATGCAATTATAGGAGACTGATTGAAAGAGTGGTAACTGACTGGTAAACTGGTAACTGACTAACCATTCAGCCAGTCACAGCACAATATAAATACCAGGTATTCCTAATCATCAGAAAACCGATAGTCAGAAAATGGTTCAGTTGCTTTTAAAAATCTTCTACAATGATCTGAATTAAAAGAAACACCATTGACATTTCTGTCTTTACTAACTCAATGTATTTGGCATCTGCTTAAAAAAAACCCCTGCTATGTTGGGCCCCTATGTCATGGCCAATATGGTGTATTGGATGGGCCCTGGCTATCACACTGGCATCTCTGGGGCATTTATAATTCAACAACATTGACTGCATCCACCAAGTCTACTCTCAGCTGCCAACAGACTATTTGATGCACATTGACCACTAAGATGGCCAGAGCTGGTTGAATTCACCATTTCAGACTTGTTGGTTGGTTATCTGCTATGCTACACCCTGAAATTAGGGTGCAAAAGTTTTTAATCAGTCTTTCATGAAGAAAAAGTTTTTGGCTATTAGTTATCAAGCTGCTACAGTAGCCTCTTTACAGTAACTATTTCCCCCAGTTTGCAAGGTTCATGACATCTTTTTCATCAAATCTTTTTCAAGAGCTTTGTCTAACGTAAATAAAATTTGGATTTCCATATTGCTGTCTGTATATTCTTTTGTTGAATCTTATTATTTGAAAGTGCTGACATTTTGTTACACAGCAGTATATTAGTGTGGTAGCATTGACATATTTACCTGCCTCTTTCATCCCCTTTCGAAGTGGGAGGAGTTCTTGGCCAGTAAAATCCAAAGTCTGGTTTATGAGATCAACTTAAATCAGACCAGTATGGTTAGTTCAGCCAAAAAATTAATATTGTCATTTACTCAACCTCATGTTATTCCAAACCTTTCTTTCTTCAGCAGAACACAAAAAAAATGGAAGCTCCAATATGAAAAGTATTGATGATATAAATCTTAGATAACTTATAAGTTGATTGGCTATTTGGAATCATATCTAATTAGAAGAAAATCCCACTGATGGGAGGTGGACGCAGTACTGAGAAGGCTCATTAACTTTGATGTTCACGGCTGTGATCTGGGCAAAGAAAACACAAAAGCCAGAGTCCTCCCCAACCACACTCTCTCATTCTAATTTACATAAAAGCAGCAAAATAGAGAGAAAAGAGAAGAGTGTGAGAGGAAAAAAAAGAGAAGTGGATGGAACATCTTTATATCAGAGCAAGTTAACAATTTTCCACTTGATTTAAGAAAGGCTGGGAAGTCTCTGGGGCCTATTAGAAGAGCTTTCTACTGGCCACAAAGCAGAAAGAGTCAGCACATTTTACATTACTGAGACCGAAAGCAAGAAAGAGAGTGAGACAGAAAGAATATATGGTGGTGTGAGCTATGATAAAGAGCTAGGAAATGAGAATAGTGACAGAGTGATAGAGGAATGAGAGGAAGAGAAGGAGAATCAAAAGAAGAGTGATCAGGATGAGGTGTGAATGGATGTGTCCAGCAAACAAAAGAAGAAACAGGACAGAAAAACATGTGAAATGGCAGACAGAAAGAGTGAGCCAGAGAAGGGGAAAACGAACAGAGGGAGAAATGAAGAGGATGAGAGTGCACTTTAACCCTTGCTCTGCTGGCGTATCCATTCCTGGCCTCTCGCCTGTACTGCTGTCATCAGCACTTTTTTACGTCCATAATTATGGTGTGCTATCCATCATATCTAAGACAGTGCTTTTGGGACGGCGCAAAATTACAGACCTAAGCATTTCAGATAATAGAATAAATATTAATATATCTCTTCTTATATATTCTCATTCTCCCCCCAAATATTAAAATGAGCCCTGACAGCGAGAGAATGCATTTGTTACGATGAAGGGAAAGCAAAGAAGAACAAATGGAGGGGAAAAAAAACAGAGCAAGAGACAGACAGAGACAAAGAGAGAAGATGGGAGAAGCAGAAAACACTGCGGAGAAACAATTCATTAGAATGAGACAAATCCAAAGAGGAAGAAACTAATTGGGGCGGCGATGAAAGTTTCTGCGGAAAAACAATGAAGGGACGCATACTGTCAGTTTAAAATAATAAATCCCTTTTGCTTTGGCATTTATGAATTATGTTAGCATCTCAAAAGCTTCCCGCTTTAAAATCTATAGCAAAATGTCACTACAGCTAAAAAAAAAAAAAAAGGCACTCAGAAATTTTTTTTTATTGGGGCAAATGGCGGTTGTCATCCAAAGAGGAAGAAACTAATTGGGGCGGCGATGAAAGTTTCTGCGGAAAAACAATGAAGGGACGCATACTGTCAGTTTAAAATAATAAATCCCTTTTGCTTTGGCATTTATGAATTATGTTAGCATCTCAAAAGCTTCCCGCTTTAAAATCTATAGCAAAATGTCACTACAGCTAAAAAAAAAAAAAAGGCACTCAGTAATTTTTTTTTATTGGTGCACATGGCAGTTGTCTTGGAAATTGTTTGATAATAGAGGGCATACAGAGATAATTATTCGGTTGGTCGTGTGATCTCAATATGGACACCCTGACGAGGCGACCCACACAGACATTAAAGTGCTTTTATTAGGCTACTGATATGACAAGTCTTCTGCTGCCAATGCATGTGAATTTTTTTTTTTGGTGTTTGTGTATTTAAAGGGTTAGTTCACCCAAAAATGAAAATTAGCCCATAAATTACTCACCCTCAAGTTATCCTATGTGTGTATGACTTTCTTCTTTCAGACGAATCCATTCAGAGTTATATTAAAAATGGTCTTTGATCTTTCAAGCTGTTTATTGCCACTCAGCGGGCGTTGCATGCATCAGTCCAAAAGAAGTTAAATAAAAAGCGCCCATCCATAAAAAAAAGTTTCCTTACTTTAGCAAAGGAAAACCAGTCTCCTCTTGGCTTATATCGAAATCCTCTGACATTCTTCTTTACAAATCCTCGTTTTGTACTTCTAATAAGTGACCGTTGTTTTGTTTTGATCTCTCCCCTGTGCTTCTGCGTTTGTCACTTCTGAGCGGCACATGCGCAAAGTCGACCTCATACATCATCCGCCCGGAGCTGCTTCCGTGTACAACTGTAGTGCAGCTCATGGGAAATTCTAATAGTGCAGCTCAAGCTGCTGATCAGCTAACAAGTTCAATATTAAAGATCACGGAATGGCTAAAACATAATTGTTTACAACTAAATGCATAAATAAATAAATAAATAAAATGTATGGGCTAATTTTCATTTTTGGGTGAACTAACCCTTTAACAACTTGTTTGGTGTCAGTTTTTTGGTTTTTAACACTTTTTTTAAAGAATGTATTCAATGTATCTCAAAAATATTCATTTATAAATGTACAATTTTACTTGATTCATGTTTGTTCATTTATAAATTAATGTCAATTTATGCAACTTAAATGTTAAACGTGTACAAATCAAAGTTTTTTTGTTCATGATGCCTAATTAACTAGTAATGAACTGAACCTTATTATAAAGTGTTACAATTTATTTTAAATAAAGAAACATTACTGAATGCATTAATAGAATAGATCACCCCAAAATAAAAATTAGCTGAAAATGTACTCACCCTAGCATCTTGTGAAGTGAAAAGTTGTGTGTTTGTAACAAAATAATAATAATAATATTAATAATAATAATAATGTTTATTACTTGCAGATTATTTTTTCAGCTGCAGAGGATCCTGTGGTGAGCAAGTGATGTAGTGCTAAATTTCTCCAAATCTGTTCTGATGATGAAACAAAATCATCTACATATTGGATGGCCTGAGGGTGAGCAAATTTAAATTTTTTGGGGTGAAGTATTCCTTTAAGCTAACATTTCTAAAATATAACAAAGAACATGACTAGCACAGGTCATACAATGTCATGTATTCAAATTGGATGAAAACAAGAACGCAATAAGTACTACAACATGACTGTGGCTACACCTGTGTCATGTAAGCGAAGGTTTGTATGCTCCTTTACGGCTTAATGAGACTGAGGGACAGGTGTGATGGGGGACAAGAAAAGCATGTGTGTGTGTGTGTGGGGCAAAGCTGGGGTGAGGATAGAGGTCACGGATGGGTTAGAACCTGCTAGATTAAGGACACTTGGTAAACACTTGTTAAATGTGGGTCATGATGTCCTCTCTTGTTACTGCCCTTAATATATGTCACTCACTCACTCACAAACATGGAGGAAACCAAATGCAAATGTCATAAGCACCATGATGAAGGTTCAGAATAACATTAGGAACACGGTCAACTTTTCAGAGTTCTATTTAAATCTCTTGCAAAAAATCATCACCAATAAATGGCATTCATTCATTAAAACCTATAAAACTGTCATCAACTGCAAAGCACTTTAATCCAACAAATGTTATGAATGTCAAACTACATGTACACTAAAATAATGAGGACCTTACAGCATCTATGTGGATGCAAGTAAAAGTGAGATAAATTTAGTTGACAGTGATGACCTGAAAGTTGAACCACACGTGTTATTTGCCAAACGCTATTCGCAGTTGTTCTCTCTCCATAACAGCACCATTTACCACAACATTATTTGAATACATGTGGGTACATTTCCAGGGTTGAAGAGCTAATTTTTTTTAGTTGTTTAACTTCCCCTCTATAATAAATTCTAAATAAAAGTGTTATTAATAAGGAAAAGATTTTCTTTAAAACATTTATTTCAATTCATTTTCATTTTTATAGCAAAGAATATTGTATGCCCCATATAGCTGGCATTACATCACACCAAGCATTTTAGAGTTTTCAAAAAATAAAATATACAAAATGGAAATTATATACTAAAAAATGTTGATCAAGGATATTGTCATATATTTATTCCATGACATGTGGCAAATGTTATAACATAGAAGCATAGAAGCAATTCAAGATTCAAAAAGTAGTCAATCTGCCCCTAATTTAATTTTCAATCAACATGTGTTTGCATAGAAATAATCATACTGTCTTACCTTATCTCCCTGAGGGCAGTACCCTCTGACAAAGTCTTTGCACACATCGGCTTTGCGAGACACATAGACGTGACTGTAAGGACAGCTACTGTTATTACAGATCCCCTTTAGAAAGTACGAGCACACAGGCATCTACAAAGAAAGAACGAAACAGCGACTTAGAACTTGAAATTGACTTTAGGGATCTATGCAAACAATTTAAAATAAACCAAACTTTATTTAAACCTCGAGTAGCCACAAACATTAAACCAATCTCCAGCACTGAACAACAGAATGAGTGTGAATGAATATGGTTAGTTTGAGAAACCAAAGAACTTATGAAAGAATGAGAGCAGTTACAATACAGCTTAGCCTTTAAATTCACTTTCTAACAGATGTGTGTCAATATAAATTAAGTGATGGAAAAAGTAAGTGAGTTACACACATATGGCACCTGTATTATATCACGTATCTATTGATGCCCCTGTCAAAACACGCATTTATCACACTGTCTAATCAGTAATTATGTGCATGTGTCAATGGCACAGATTTGCACCGACTCCTTGTGAATATAATCTGCATGTATGAATAATCTGAACGTGACTGAGTGCTCTCTGGTCTTAAAAAAGAATGTGAGGTTCGCACACACAATGAGCGAGAGGGGAGCCGCTGCCCTCTTAAGTGGAATCTCATTTCCATGGGGGTCATATAATTTCTGCTTAATTAACTGCAACAGAAATATTGACCCAAGTGGGGCTTCGTACCACCTGCATGATGTGTTTATGTGCAGGGGAGGGGAATGGACGCTAGCCACGAGGTGGGCGGGGGGGGAGGTTGGGGTTGTATTGGTTGAGTAGGGCCTTGGACAGAATACAAGCAAAAGTCTGAACAAGTGTTAGAATATGAAGAAAGGGAGGGAGAGAGTGGAGCAGAGAGAAAGTATGTGTGTTTTACAGTAAGTGAACGCTCTCAGAGGCGCTTTTTCTGTGTCAAACAAACAATGGAAACAGGTGCCTCACTGTGAGAAGGAAGTGTGGGGAAAGTTTCAGACAGTGTCTTACTGAACCTGGACTGGCACTTCTATTCCTGTCATTTATACACCTCTTAATTTACCACTCCTGATGTCATTATAAATCATTTGTATTTCTATGTTACATTCATATTATACTAGAAGGACTTTAAGGCCCCGATATACTCACAGCCAATTTGTTTTTCATTCTTCGCTTAGGGTAAAATAAAAAAAAGTTTTACGCTTTATACAAAAGATTGCTTAAAAGCAATCAGCTTTACAATATTACACATGAAAAACAGAGTCAGTGTCACTTTCAATTAGAATTTTAACTTCAATTTCTACTAGAAAGCAGCTCTCCAGTGTGTCGATGTTTTTACTCGCTGATGTCTGACCTTAACAGACGCGATGGAGGAAATTAAGTTTTCTGTGTCAAAGGTGGTGGAACCCCACAGCAATAGTAGTTTGAAGGTGTCGGAAGTAACTCACTCTGGCAAGCTGTTTTGAACTCGTGAAACAAACTCGTTTTAGCCTTATTTTGTTTGAAATGATGTCACACCAGTTAATTTTTCAATTTTGCTATATAAGGATCTTTACGGTTTACAAAGTTTAAAACAAAACAAAACCAGATTCCCACTTTTTTTTTGACTAATAAATGTTCATTACTTTTCCAGGACATTTCCAGTTAATTGTAATGACTGGATACTGGATCTGCTAGTCTTGATCTGCAGCTGAATCATTTAGAATACTTTGTGAATCAGTTTGAACAATTCATTAAAGGGAAGGTCTAATGCCATTTCATGCATTCTGACTTATTTACACGGTTAAATAGTTGGCTTCTCATGCTAAACATGGCCACAGTAAAAAAAAAAAAAGAGTTGGACGTATGACGGAGTATTTCGGTGCCAAATACACTCCTTCAGGGTTCGTATAAGTTTCGGAAAGTTTTTTTTTTCTTTTTTTCCCCGAGCATGGCCCTGTATTACGTCATAAAGGGCGGAATTCCTTGTATGAGCACTTCTCCCGGAAGAGCACGCACACATCAACCAGAGCGAGAGCAAGAGCACAGCCATCAACGTGCTTCATTCGGTTACGGAAGTCGTCGGCAGCACTGCACATGACTTGCTCGAGAAGGATTTGTCATTTTGTTTTTAGACCACGAAATCAACAATGTCACCAAAGAAGTGTGTTTTTGATTGTGCGGGAAAGATAACCTTGTTCAGCTTCCCAAAGAACCCAGCGTTAAGAGAACAATGGATGCAGTTTGTTTCTCCGGGGCGGCAACGTTGTGCATCGAGTTGTGCAAGCGTGTTTGCTTGTTCTCGGCATTTCGGTGACGAATGTTTTATAAACAAATTACATAAAATTTAAGTCAATTAAGTTTTTGTTCCTGTTTTATTTATGTCAATAGCTATATTTCCATCACCCTGTTTTAATGCACATTTTGAAGTATCGCATGAGAAACGAGTGATGGAAACGCCAAATTTTGAAAATAAGTTTTTACGCTCGCTTGAGGTGGTTTTTGACTTGTGCGAAAAAGGGTTAATGCGAATAATGAGAATTGGAAAACGCATTTTGCAAATAAATCCCGCATGAGCGTTCAAAAAAGTCATGTGACTTTTGCGTTATGGGACAGCATAACCTGACTAACCAGTGGACCGATTTTGTTACACAGCATCTGAAATGTTGTTATGGTCATTCTGAAGTGCCCGAGCAAAATCTGTCGTCAAAGTATTTCTGTATAACTGCCTCCCAGAACGGTCTACCACGACTGCGTTCCCAAACAGCTGACATTCACCTCCGAAAGCAAGACCGCATTTATTGTGTTTCGTCTGCTCACTCAAAGCGCAAGTAATTTATTATATTTGAGAATTATTATATTCAGTGGCTTCTCTTACTTTTCTTAGTGATATTTAGTGCCAGTTTATCAGGAAGTGACGATTTTGTTCTCTCTGACTCGTTGGATGGAAACAGTGCTTGTTCGCAAATGTTTTATGCGATATTCCAATTTTGCGCATAAGTTAAATTCGCAACTTTGGATGGAAACCCGGCTAATGTCACAGCTTGCAGACGACCGCTACGCACAAGCTTCGCACACTCATGACTCTTTAGCTCCGCCCACGGCACGCCTCCAGGAGCTCGACTGTTTTCAGAGTGAAGCGTAAAGCTGTAACTGTCTTTTATAAATCTGATAAAACTAAAGACACTTCGGAGATTAGTGATCTCCGATAGGAATCTCAAGATTAACATGAGATTGGCAGAAACTGTGTGTTATGTCCCCTTTAAAAGCAACCGACTCAAAATAAACATTCACTCATAAATCGCATCAATTTGACTTGCAAGCAAATTTAACTCCACATAAGTGCTACACGAGCAGAATCTAGCTAACAGATTTAAATTGCATATTCATTATAGATATTTTATTGTTATTATTTTATTGACGATTTTATTATTTTTCACAAGTTTTCAGGCCTGGAAAACAGTTATATTTCCATGTTTTCCATGATCATGGGAACCCTGAAACTGTAAATTTATTGAACCATGTTAAAATAATTTTCTACTGAAATAAATGAATACTGATTATGACAAATATTTAAAATAATGTACACTTACATGATATACAGATTTCTGACTTATTTTATTCATGAAGAGTCAGTCTACATATTGGCTGTCATTGGATGACATGACCAGCCGAATATTAGTAACATCTTATCTCTTACATCTCTGCAATCCTGCTGTTGTCGGATACTTTTGGACCAACAATGCATTCTGCAACCAAAAATATCTGACAATAGTTCTGCAAATACAATATCTATACTATTATTAATATACTATAATTGTATCAAACACTAAATGGGTTAACAAGGTGAGGAGGCAGACTTTGAGACCAAAGAATCATGACCATGAAAAATATGACCATGCACAAGTGTGTGCCTGTCTGAGACGGGTAGGTAAGAAATTAGATCGTAATGTTCACTTCAGGAGAATCTAGACTAGTATATGATGGGTCACATGTTGCTTCAATACCGATCACATCTCCACCTGTCTCCATGACTGCCTAGTGGGAATGCCTCACAGATATTGAGACTGTAACACACCAACATAACCTGAGAGAGGAAGCTAAGAACCTGACATAGTATCTTTAATTATCACCCCACAGGCCAGCAAGCCCTGACAGTAACCTGATACTACCACATATGGCCACTCATGACTTATGTCAAGATTCTTATGTCTTTATGCATAAATCCAACTGTCAATACTGCCCTACAAAGATAAAATACAGTAGCTGCACATTTTATGTTTGAGTTATGACTGAAATTGGGTCACTTAGTTTAAGATCTGCTTATCTCAGATAAATCTGGTTTAAATATGAAGAAAACAATTATAAAAAATGATACCAACTCAAACAAAACTCAATCAAAACTTTGAAGAAGCATTTCTATTTTCTAAACATGCACTAGATTGTTGACTTTGACACTTTTATTTTGCATTGTACATTATTTTTTTTTAGCACATTTTGTACAAACAGTTAAATCAAATCATTTTATGCTTTTGATGGAAGATCCTTTAAAAGTTATCCTAAAAACGTACCTTCTCTTTGGCTACTTTATGCGAGAAAGGACAAGTCTCATCTGTCTGCTTGCATGTGCCTCGGAGAAACCTGGCAACAAAGCAAGTTTAATTTGAAGCTGGCTTACAAAGCGTTAGACATATTGTATAATGTGAGAGTGTGCACAGATACTCAGTACCTGGTGCAGACGGCCACTTTGTCAGGGTCATGGATGTAGGGGCAAGCGTCGCCATGGTTACACTTGCCGAATCGGTTATAGTACATGCAGTACTGCTTGGCCCTCTGTTTCTTCTGTCGGGCCTGTCGTATTATAGCTAAACTCTTCTGCACAGCACGACTGATACGCATAGAAAAAAATTAAATCACAAACCCAGTAAACAAATTGACGGTCATATGTTTTATATTGTTACGCTGTGAAATTAACCATCTATTACGATACTAACCTGGCTACGTAACGTGTGGCTGATGTTCTTCCCTGATTACCAGTCGAAGAAACATATGGATTGTACCACTCTCCTGTAGTATGGAAAGAAAAAGAAAATTATAGATGACCCATTACACATCAAAACATCAAGTATCACACACCATTTTATGGAGGTGTGACTTTGTTCCATGAAACACAAAAGGAGGTTTAGCTGTGCATAACAACATAAACTCTGTAATCTGTTTGCCACACAAAACTCATATTTTTCTAAGTCTGATGGACTTTTTTTATGATGGTTCTGTAATAATTTTATAGTGTTTTTATGGCATTTTTGGTACTTGACAGTCCCTGGTCACTTAATGCTTTCAATGTATGAATGAAAAAGTAGCATTAACATTCCACTAAACATCACTTTTTGTTTTTCATGGAAGAAAGAAATTCTTTGGTTTTGTGTTTGGTTTGGATTGACAATATAAAGCCAAAATAAAGCAATGTATTATATCTTTGTGAATGTAACGTAGATATTATAGCTTGAAGTGAGCTGTAGGTCAGTGCTTGTTTGTTCCTCTTCTATGTTCCTCATCCAAGCTTGTGCACAAGCAAATGTATTTATAACAAGCCAGACTAATAGCATGTAATTAAAGGCCATCACATTCATTGGTAGTGACGGAGGCCAGCAAGTACAAATAAGACAAGATACCATGCTGTTTATTTATACGTCAGGGACTGTCAACTACAGCCAAATGGCAATCTGAGAAATAAGTAGATATAAACACTGTACTTTATGCAGCACTGAGTGATACAGCAATGAGGGCAGAGCACAAGGAATTTAGGATCCAAGTGCATGTGAGAAATGGCTCGCTGTTATGTGGGATGCAATTGTGAAGTTCATGTGAAAATGTGAATGAGAGATTGAGTCTGTATATTAACTGTACCAGACTCGTGTGTGGTGAGACTACAGTTTGTTGGGGAGATCATAAATAGATTAAATGTGTGTGGAACTCCGTCACAGAGCAGGAGCTGATCTTTAATTCCACTTCTGACTAGGGCTTTAGGGTTTAATCTAGGCCATTCACCATCTCTCTCGTTCTCTCTGTGTCTCTCTCTCAACCTGTGGCCAGTGACAGATGAGAGCTTTATTATTTCAGAAGGCGACCTGTAGCCCCCTTCCATTCTCCTGCTGGATGGGTTGATAATCTGGAATGTGTACTTATAGACAACCGATATATACTGACCCTTGAAAGCCTACAAAACCACAATTGTAATAACTCCGGGGCACATATTCATGTAAACAAAAAGAGTGGGTAACACACATTTCAAATCTCATTTTAGTGCTTAGAATATTTGCAAACTGGTCAGGCAATGTATATTCAAACAGGCAACGATCTCTGCAAAATGGCTACCTGGTCTACTGTTAAGTGTGCAGGTGGTTTGAGTGCGAGAGAGCTTATTGGCCGAGACTCTGTATAGCGCTCCGCCTATCCATCTCATGCTTCGCCCGCTCCACTGCCTTTCTGAAGCTGTCCTTTGTCGATTCTGCAGAAGGATTCTGAATAAAAAAATTAAAAAAAATCGCAAATAGACAGACAAATTATAGTAACATTTAAACACCAATTATAATCCACATTTTAATCAATCAATTCATTTTTGCTTACTACAAGAGTTATATCATATATATATATATATATATATAAATATAAATGTTCCCCTCCGGTACACTTATTACATACGCTACCATTCAAAGGCTTATTGCATGAAATATTATAAAAATTTTTGATATCTACACTCTGTTTAAATATAATATACAATATAAGTTATTCCTGTAATGGTAAAGCTGAATTTTCAGCAGCCATTTACTCCCCCCACCCCCAAGTATAAATATCAAAATTACAAAATATAAATATCTCTACTGTCAGTTTTGATCAATTTAATGCATACTTGCTGGATAAAAAAAAAAAAACAACTTCTGAAAGGTAGTGTATAAAATAACTATAACTTTTCAAATAAACTTTATTCCAAAACATCAAGGAAAATGTGACTTCTTAAGATCTGCCTTCTTTAAGAATCTTTGTTTAAATCTATCATGTCACATCACATTTCTGAATGAGGGCGGCAAGGCAGCCATTCTTTTTTCCTCTTACTGTCCCTTCTTCAACACCCCTTTTCAATCTCATCCTCGCCTTCCCAAACATACCCACACTCTCACGCTCTCTCTATCTCTCTCTCTCTTTCTCCTGGCTCCTGTGTCACAGCACTCTGGTAAATTGCTCCTTTAATGGAGGGGACGGGTGTGTGGAAATGGAGAGAATTGAAAAGAGGAGGAAATCATTGAGATAATTGCCAGGGCATGAGGCCAGAGCAGAGAGACTGCCCCCCCAAACATACTCCTTGATGCTTCCTCTCCCTCTTAAGCACACACACACACACACACACACACACACACACACGTGTGCAAAGGACACATCTCTCACAGTCTTATTTATTGTGCAAAATGAACAGAAATACATTTAAATGCTTCAAACCTATTAATGATAATTACTTCTAAAAATAACTGAAGGTGTGTTTTCTTGTGTAATAATTCAATAAGGCATATTCACTGCTACACATGGAGAACACTTCCGTCAATGCTACATGCTTATTATCATACTAAGTATTATAGACCCAATACCATATAGTCTATCCCACCTTTCAAAGTATATATTTAAGACTGATTGTGGGGGAAGTTGTGTGTGAAGGAGTGTATGAGAGTGTGAGAGTAGCTACTCTGTATTAGGAGACATGAACTTTAGTGCAAAACGTTTCGAAAGCCCAACAGCAAATCACCTCCAACATCAATCTACACCCAATACAAGAGCTTCAACTACACAATCTATTGCCTCGGGCCAATATGTCCAACCCCAGCCCACACATATAGCACAGCATCAACATTGAGCCTGAGCACTCCTACACACACAGAAAGTATCACTAGCTTCTATACAAACACACATTGATAACCAAAAGACCCCATGAACCACCATGTAATAGTACTCTTAATAGAAATAAGGTATACATTTAAAGGTATTAAAATAAAAAAATTAAAATTAAAAGGCATTTTATATACAGTATCATTACCCAACGATATAACTGCGAGAGAAAGTATTGAAATATATATTTTCCCTGTGTTTCCTTCCTGCTGTGTGAGCTACTGAAATGAGCCGCACTGTGAAACAGCCAATCAGAGCAGAGCTCAACATTATTATTCATGACCCTTCCAAATAAGGTAATAACAGACCATTTAATTCTAGAGACAAATCCTAGGGTTGTAAATGGACATGTAAAACCGTTTCTGGAGATTTTTTGCCCTTACCTAAGCCACATACCTTCTATGTAGATATCAGAGAACAATTTTAAATATTGTATCAATGCATTCTATGGCACCTTTAAATACATTTTAGAAATAAAATTCTCTAATACTTTTAAATAAATTCCTAAATGTGCATGCATAAACAAACAAATATATAAATCTTCCTTTATTTTTGGTTACAACAACCTCTACTTTCACTTCTGTTTTGCACTTCCACAGAAGTGAGGATTGTGTTATCTTGTAATGCTGCAATATGGCTTGGGAACGTCCTTCAATGTATATATGTCTATGGGATTTTTGCCTGTTTTTTTCTTTGTCCATTTTAGAAATTAGAATAATAATAGCAAACCTCTTCTCAATGAGCTTTCATATTTTCAAAGTTTCATATTTTAAAGGGATAATTCACCTAAATATAAAAGTTCTGTCATCAATTATTAATCCTTGTGTTTCTCTAAAACCCATAAGCCTTTCATTCATCTTTGAAACACAGATGAAGATATGTTTAATGAATCCTGTGATTTCTGCACTAAACTGACAACCCATTCCACCAAATCTTTGTACAGTAATACAGCTAAGCTTCCGTTTATCATACTTGATGACAGACTTTTCATTTTTTGGGGTAAACTAATAATTATCCATTTCACTCGGATGTATGTCACAGAATAAAATAAAAGATCTGTCGATTTTTCAGTTTTACTGTGACTTTAACAAATTCACATAGAAGACCAAAGTGTCGAACAACCTGTAATTCATCTACGTCCTTTTAGCTGTAAGAGCATATGTCATACATGCATCATAACCCACAAAGGTCCACAATGGCTCAGTGACGGCAGCCATGGGAGCCATAATGAGGCGTAATGGGAGAACAGTTGCTGCCCTCATTGGAGCTCAGGCAGGGCACCCAAGAGCCATAATGGAGCCTAATGTAGCCACGACATGGACATGGAACATGTGAGGCAGTTAACCCCAGTCATACTGAGCCCATGTGACAAATGGATAAAATATATGAAGCCTAAACTCGGAAGCAAAGTACATGTAATAGCATGCAAACGTTCCTCCACTGGGCTTTGTCTACGAGGAAGTGAGGGGAAAGATGTAAACACAAGATGCATTGTGACCTCATGGGTCTCTCGTTTTAACTCTGGAAAAGATGGAAATAAAAGTAAGACAGGAAGCAAAGAGGAGAGCTCCATCATCCTTAGAGCTCTCAGCCAGTCGTCCTTGACCCTTAAACGGCGATACCTTATCTTCAGCCAACCGGCACTCTTTAAATCACAGGTCACCACAATATACATGCTTTTAGTTGCTGTTCTGGTATCAGTTATGTTTGTGTTTCCTGTTGCCGCAGTAACTCAGGCTGGAAGGTGAAAGAGCTGATCCAATATCAGAGGCAGAGGGAAGCAGCAGTGCTAATACATGGGGTCTGGAGGGACATATCACGTCGTCCCATGTATCACTTGAATGGCAGTAGGGAATTATTTTTATGGGACACACGATGGGCTGTAATTGCACTGTTAGAGTAGGATGTGATTTAGCATTTAGGGGCTCTGACCCTGAGGCTATGATATAAAAAGGTCTTTGTGCTCTTTCCGAGGGTCTGCTGGGGGATATGAGAGAGGAGAAGTTTTTACTGAAATCATTCGGATGAAACTTTGAGGACAGGTGCACTGTAAAAACAAAAAAAAAACAAAAAAAATAAAGAATCACCCCCTTTAAAATAATCACATTTTGTTGCTTTGCAGCCTGAAATGAAGACAGTTTTTGTTTCATCCAGCTGTATTTACTCAGTGCAACTTATAACATCCAAGTGAAGGTTATAACATCGACATGTCAGAAAAAATAAAATAAAATAAAATAAAGAATCACTGAGTTGGAAAAAGGACCACCCCCTTGTGTCAGTATTTTGTTGAACCACCTTTTGCTTTAATTACAGTCTCATTTAACCACTGTGTGGTCAGTTTTGCTGTGTGCTTTGGGTCATTGTCTTGTTGGAAGGTAAACCTTCTTCCCATTGACAACTTTCTGGCAAATGGCAGCAGATTTTCCTCAATAATTTGACGGTATTTTGCCTCATCCATTTTTCCTTCTATCCTGACCAGTGCTCCAGTCCCTGCTGCAGAGAAACAACCTCATAACAGTATATTACCACCTCTGTGCTTTACTGGAGAATGCTGTTATTTGGATGGTGAGCTGAACTGGATTTCCGCCAGACATATCGTTTGGCGTTTAGGCCAAATAATTCAATTTTAGTCTCATCTGCCTCCAAATCTTCAAGGTGCGTTTTGGCAAATCTCAGTCGTGACTGCATGCGGCCTTTCTTGAGGAGTGGCTTTTTTTCTTGCAACCCTCCCATACAAGCCAATCTTTTGACAGTGCCTAGCCAACCGTAGTTGATTGTTTGCTTCAGTTGCACTACCAAGGACTGCAATGCTCCAGGAAAGCTCTTTACATGCTGAGCGAATCAAGCTGATCACAGTTGAAAGTCAAATAGCTGTGTGTCATTGAGAAGGTGATTAGCTACACCTGATTGAGATTTTTAGGGGGCTGATCCTTTTTCCAACTCAGTGATTCTGTTTTTTTATTTTTTTATTTTCTGACATGTTGGTGTTATACCTTTCACTTGGATGAAAAACTGTGTCCGTCTTCATTTCAGGCTGCAAAGCAACAAAATGTGTCTTTTCTATACCCACTGTATATATATATATACAGATGTACAAATTGCCCTAAAAATTGGTAAAAAAGCCATTTGCTGAACAAATCTGTATTTGCCTTGAATAATTTCATGTCTGAAATGAAGGGAACAATTTTTATAGGACAATTTTTAAGACAATGGCTGAGAACCTAAAAATCAGAATGTATCAAAGTGCATTGAATTTAAGATTTTGAAAAAAAAAAAATTCTTATTTATTTTTTTGTTTGTTTTTTTAAATATTGTGCTTACATCAAGGATGCATGAAAAGCAAAGCTGAATATGCTGATGATGACCCATACCTCGAGGGGCCGGAGCGAATCTGTGTTTTTGTCCCTTTAATTCATTCTGTCTAAATAAACACTTTTACAGCAAACATCTCTGAGGCATCATGATTTTTATCACTCCCACTAGACACAAATCTCTTTTTTGCTAGTATGTGGCATATTTAGGGGGCACGGTAAGCAACCATCAGCAAGGATGAGTGCGGGAGACTTACACCTGTGTCAAGAAAAAAACACATCAGTGCTGGTGCATGTGATGGTTGGGGAAGAATGCATATCCTGGCCAAAAATTAGTAAGAGTTAACACCTCTTAATTGTAAAAAAAAAAACAACAACAACATTCTACTCAGAAAAGTTAGCAACAGTCACCAGTCACTTTCGATCATACAAACTATTCTGCATTCTCACATGAGCATGTGCATGCATGCATGTCTTGTTGTGTTTTGACTGCAGGATGAGCGCAGATGAAGGAGAGAGCGAATCAGCACTCCGGCAGGGTGATTAACGATGTGACTTTTGTTTTGGTGACGGGGAGGAATTCACAGGCCGCACGGGCATTCACAATAGTGCTTGTCTTGTCTATTTGGCTGCAGAGGAAGCATTAGTAAGCTCATCCTTAAGAATAGACAAAAAGAGTTACCCTTGAAATGAGCTAGCTGGTTTCACTTAACCAATTTGCCTTGTGTAAATGAGTTTTTGCTTGTAGCAAAGTAGATAATGAAGGATACTTAAGTGATAACCGTATTAAAGACTTGAGAGGGAAAACATCTCAAATGTTTGAAAAAAATCAACTGCTCAAGGACAGACAAGTGGGGAAAGATGAAAAATGAAAGGGGAGAGGACTGAGAGACAGATGACATGAGGTCAATTAGACAGTTGTCATCAGGGTGGGAAATTAACACTTGCCACCAGCCAAATGTGGCTATTTTTTGCAATGGCAGGTATTTTTGCTTATTATACCAGACACGTGGCATGTTTCAGATTGGCCTATGACAATAAATGCTCTTGCTTAGTAACAGTGACACACAGTAGTAACACATTTGATTGCATCTTGAAATACATGAAATGTACAGTTAATGTGAGGCAAATCTGTTTGGATCTTGAGTGCAGTCTGCAGGTAATGCACACTTTGAAAACTGTCTGAAAGCAACAAATGAACAAACAAAAACCCTCTGCTCTCGCTTTTGTACTACACTAGCTTAAACTTAGCATAGCGGTACAGATGTTGTTGTCTCTGTGGTCAAAAGTCTGTGGTCAGTAAGATTTTTTTAAAAGAAATGATTACTTCTGTTAAAAAATTCTGCATTAAATTGAAGAAAAAAAAAGACACACACACACACACACACACACACACACACACACAAAAAAAAGCTTTTTCCCTCCCTTATTTTTTATTTTAAACAAATGTGGTTCTTTTGAACTTTCTATTCATTAAAGAATCCTGAAAAAAGTGTATCACGGTTTTCATAAAAATATTAATCAGCACAATCAATTGCAACACTGATAGTAATAATTAATAAACAATAAATGTTTCTTGAGTACCAAATTAGCATATTACAATGATTTATTAATAATTATTCTGGAAAGTGATCCTAAGAACTAACATTGAAGACTGGAGTAATGGCTGCTGAAAATTCAACTTTGCCATCACAGGAATAAATAATTTTACAATTTATTAAAATAGAAAACTGTTACTTTAAATTTTAATATTTCACAATATATATGTTTTTATTGTATTGTTTTTATCAAATAAATGCAGCCTTGGTGAGCATGAGATATTTAGTTCAAATACACACACAGACACAAAGAAAACCAACCCCAAACTTTTGAATGGTAGTGTATAATTATATATAATTTATATATACAGTATAGAAAATAATTAGCCCCCCCCCCCTTAAAATAATCACATTTTGTTGCTTTGCAGCCTGAAATGAAGATTGTTTTATCCAGCTGTATTTACTCAGTGCAACTTATAACATCCAAGTGAAAGATATAACACCAACATGTCAGACAAAGAAAAAAAAACATCACTGAGTTGGAAAAAGGAGCACCCCCCTCCTAAAAAGGTTTAGCTAATCACCTTCTCAATGGCACACAAAGCTATTTGACTTTCAACTGTGATCAGCTGTGGTCATTTTGATTAGCTCAGCATGAAAAGAGCTTTCATGGAGCAGTTCAGTCCTTGGTAGTGCAACAAATAAACAATCAACTATGGGTGGCAAGGCACTGTCAAAAGATCTCCGGGATAAAGTCAGGAGATGGATACAAAAAAAATTCAAAGGCTTTATCAATGCCTAGAAATCTATTATTAAGAAGTGGAAGGTATTTGGTACAACACAGACTTGGATACATCTGGCGGAAATCCAATACAGCTCACCATAAAAATAACAGCATTCCTCCAGTAAAGCCTGGATCAGGACGTCCCTCCAAACTGGATGAAAGAGCCAGGAGGAAACTGGACAGAGAGGCGACTAGAAGATTTGGAGGCAGATGAGACTAAAATTGAATTATTTGGCCAAAACACCAAACGATATATCTGGCGGAAATCCAATACAGCTCACCATAAAAATAACAGCATTCCTCCAGTAAAGCATGGAGGTGGTAATATACTGTTATGAGGGTGTTTCTCTGCAGCAGGGACTGGAGCACTTGTCAGGATAGAAGGAAAAATGGATGGGGCAAAATACCGTCAAATTCTTGAGGAAAATCTGCTGCCCTCTGCCAGAAAGTTGTCAATGGGAAGAAGGTTTACCTTCCAACATGACAATGACCCAAAACACAGCAAAAGAGAAAAAGGTGAGTGTCCTTGCATGGCCTAGTCAGAGCCCAGACTTAAACTCCATTGAAAATCTGTGGAATGACTTGAAGACTGCAGTCCACAAACGGTCCCCATCAAATATAACTGAACTTGAGCAGTTCTGCAAAGAGTGGGCAAATATTGCAAAGTCTAGATGTGCAAAGTTAGTAGAGACATATCCCAACAGACTAAAGGCTGTAATTAAAGCAAAAGGTGATTCAACAAAATACTGACACAAGGGGGTGATACTTTTTCCAACTCAGTAATTCAGTTTTTTATTTTTTTTGACATGTTGGTGTAATTTCTTTCACTTGGATGTTATAAGTTGCACTGAGTAAATACAGCTTGATAAAACAAAAACTGTGTCTGTCTTCAATCCAGGCTGCAAAGCAACAAAATGTGACTATTTTAAAGGAGGTGATTCTTTTCTATACCCACTGTATATATGCATGTTATCATCTCAACACTGTATTACCAGTCAAACATTTCTGGGTGTTAATACCTGAACTCTTAAAGGGTTAGTTCACCCAAAAATGAAAATGATGTCATTAATTACTCACCCTCATGTCGTTTCAAAATGTTCCCAAGTCCAGAAACGTAGCAAGGAGATCTGTAAAATAATCCATGTGACATCAGTGGTTCATCGGCAAATATACGAAGCTACGAGAATACTTTTTGTGTGCAAAAGAAAAAAAAAACGACTTTATTCAACAATTTGTCTCCTCCGCGTCACCCTGGTGCCATTTTGGAGAATATCCGCTGGACGTAAACAGCATATGCTGTTCTGTGTCAGCTGCGTCACTCCAAAATAGCACCAAGGTGTTGCAGAGGAGACGAATTGTTGAATAAAGTCGTTATTTTTTTTTCTTTTGCACACAAAAAGTATTCTCGTAGCAAGCGGCAGACGCATGTGCACTTAGAATAAACATATTAGACGATATAATTCGCTGGTGTGGACGCTAATATCGTTATCTTTATAGTTATAATTCTTGGTGTGAACGGGGTTTTACGCTCTATTGCTCTACCTTGTCCTTTAGCACTCTCAATTCACCTCTCTTATTCCTCCTGTTCTCCCTCGTGCTCCCCTCCCTTCTCTCCCAGAATGGGTGGATGAGATGAATGGAGAGATGGTGAAGAAGAGAAGAGGAGAGGGGAGCAGTGCTGCAGCATATCCTGTGCTGATCAATACCAGAGCACTAAACCTGATGAGGGCCACGCGGGCCACTCCACCCACACGGAGAGAGTGCATGACCGCACATGTGAGAGTGAGTCGACTAGAGATATATAAATAAAAGATTAATAAATGGTGAAGATTAATATTGTTTTTTTTTTCTTTCTCAGACATGAACAGTGGTATTATACAGTAGGAAAAAGCAGGTATTATACCACAATAAATGTATGAATGTTAGGGTCACAGAATTAATTGGAAAACTAATCAACATTATGATTACGACTGTTTGATTAAAAGTCTCATTGCTCACATTTAAAAACCGATATATTGCTGTATAAACAAATAATAGCAACAAATTAATAGCAACCAATTAATTAAGTTTAATTAATCAAGTATTAAGTATTTGAATGTACATTTATTAATTTCAATAATATAATATGAATTAATGTTGATTTAGCTAATATTATATGAATCATTATTAATACAAACAATATTAATACTAATAAAATAATTAATATTTGTAATTACAATATCAAGAGATATAATTATCACAGTCATTTAATTTTAATGTACATTTTAATCATTAGTTTAAATACTATAATATGAATTAATAATATTCAAGTAACACTGGAGTAATGCTGAAAATCAAAGGAATAAATTATATTAAAAAAATGTAAAACTGTTATTTTGAATAGTAATAATATTCAATTTGTTCCCCTTTTTCTTTTTTTCTCAAATGAATGCAGCCTGGGTGAAGATTTCTTTCAAAAACAACAATAAATTAATTCAGCATAATTAACCAAGTTTTTATTAGGTATTTTAATGTACATTTATTTTACAATTAATTTAAATAATATAGTATAAATTAATTATACTGATGTTGATAATATTATAAGATTCATTAATAATATCAAAAATATTAATATAATAACACAATTAATATTTATTATTAGAAGAAATATCAATATCAGAATCATTTTATTAATTTAAATGAGTGGTGTCAAAATTAGCATGTTAACGCAGGCGATTAATTTTTTTCAGTTTAACGCGTTAAAAATATTTAACGCAATTAACGCAGGGGCAGGGCTAGGGTTGGCCACCCCATTCACAACTGCTGCCCTTGACAAGTAGTGCATTTATTCAGTCGCAGAACGACTGAGAATGGGAGACTTTTCAGACGCACGCTCCACTTCACTTCAGCGCCAGGCGCGAGTCAAACGAGTGCGGAAACGGTACTGTGCTCTTCAATTGCACGCACAAAGGCGCTGTGATGTCTATTAATCAAAGGAAAAGAAAAGAAAAAAAAAAAAAGAGAGGAAAAAATAACTTTTATAGCTTTAAGTATTCATCTATATTTAATTTAGAATTTAGTGTTTGATGACTTAAATTTCAATTTCTGTATATTTCTGCTGAAGGGCACAGGTAATTTTCTGGTGGCTGCCAGGGATTTACGAGGGTCTTTCCTCCCCCACCCAGTCCCCTCGAACACTCAATCACCAGACACAGCCGCACTGCTGACTACACACTCCCACCGTTCTCCAGCTCGCTGTGCCGGACGCCGGGTCACTGCACGGAAGGGTGAGGGGCTAAAGAGCCTGTCTGCTCATGTGTGAGACGAAGAGGGGCTCCACGCTTCTCCTGCTTGTGCTCTTGGGTGGTGGACTGTGATCGGCCATCTGTGTGTGTTTGCTAACTAACTAATACAGAGAGACTCTTGGTGTTTTTTTAAAGCATGTTGTGCGGCCATTCTTTAGCTCTCAACTGGTACAGTGACAATATCACATGTTCGATTCCCAGGAATTGCATGTACTGGTAAAAAGCACATCTTGAATGCACCACAAGTCGCTTCAGATAAAAGCGTAAATGTAATGTCTGCCAAATGTGTAAATATAATAAGAATGTGGCAGATGTCCATACTCTAAAATACTCTAAAAATAAGCATCACCAACAAATGAATGAATGAAAGCGAGATGGATCATTAAAAATCTTCCCTTATCTTCTCTACCCCCACGCTATTTCTCTCTCTCTCTTTCTCATTTCCCTCTCGCTTGTAATATTTCACAGTGCATCACAGAGGTTCAAATTGAAAATCCCTTGATGAATCAATATTTATTGCAGGCAGCTAAATGAATGGCGGTAAGTCACCACAGCTCAAAGGCAGTCTGAAGCCAAGCACGCGTCACACAAAATCTGCATTACACAAATGAAGCCCCACAAACACACACTCGCTTATCCATTAAAAACCAAAGAGCACTGCCCTAGCAAATCTAAATTACATGAATGAAGTATCACTGACCTGCACACAAAGTTGCAAAAATCACTAACATTTTAGATTACTATGTCTATGTTGCATAATATTAAACATTTTAGTTGGTGACAAATAATAGTTTAGATTTTAGTGTAAAATCTGGATGTGTGTTAAAAGTGTAAGTGCTGTAATTGGTCCAGAATTTCTGATCAGTGTGTTATCACTATTTTAATCACCTTTTAGAGAGAGAATACACAAACATTTGAAAATTAATGAAATAAAATGAACTGCAAATAGTCCTGCAGAGTGAAAAATGAATGTCCAAAAGTACAAATGTTCAAATGTAGACTACTTTTGGAAATTAATTGAATAGAGGGCATAAAAGTCTGCTTTCATGATAATTATTAAAGTAAATAAGCATATATACCCATCTATCCATCCATCCATACACACACAGAGATATATATGTGTTCCTGTGGCTCAGTGGTAGAGCATTGCGTTAGCAGCGCAAAAGGTTGTGGGTTCAATTCCCAGGGAACACACATACTGGTAAAAAATGTATAACCTAAATGCACCGTAAGTCGCTTTGGATGAAAGCGTCTGCTAAATGCATAAATTATTAGTTATTAAATTATATATATATATATATATATATATATCTGACCTGTAGACCTGTTAATCATCTATTTCAAGAGCAGCTGTTACATGTCTGTCGCCCAAAATGTTCTCAACTGCCATGTGATGACTACATACACCAGTAGTTTTAGTAAATCGGACACAGTTAAAAGAAAGGCTCAATAACTGTTGCACAGATATAATACACTACGCATCAATTTTTCTTCCCTTTGTGCTTTGCAGTTTTTAAACACGAAGCGCTTACAATGTGCGCATCCGGTGTGCAGAATGATGCGCTTGAA
>NW_015654492.1:410560-411327 GCF_001515625.1 Sinocyclocheilus rhinocerous
TGCTCGTTCAAATTTAAAAAATGCTTCTACAAAAAAAGTTTAATCTGCAGATATGGTTTTGTTTAGGGATCTGTGCCTTTGTGCATGCGGACATCTGACTGCTGAGTAGTGATTGTGTTTCTCAGCAATAGTGTGCACCCTTCATTTACAGAGAAAAGAAGGTCAGGAAAAATCTGTAGATGGAAAAATCTCCATACAAGCTCTTTGTGCATTTTTTTTTTCTACTTGTTACTTTGCACTTTTTGTTAAAACATTTTTATTTACTATTTATTCAGGTTTTTTAAGGTATCTAATATTTTGATACTTAATTTCCATGATCTAAATATTTTTAAAAATTAAAAGTTTGTTGTCATTTGAAAGTGTGTAGGCCTTCTTGCATTATTATGCCGTTACATTATGATTATATATTCAGTGGCATAAAATGATCTTTAAAATGACAATAATATCGCTTATCGCAACTATTTCTGGGGCAATATATCGCACAACAAAAATGTGTTATCGTGACAGGCCTAATTTTAATTTTATAGTATATACTTAAACATATATATTAATGTTTTTTAATATTTTTTTATAATTTTATAATACAAATAGCAATGTGTAACATTTTACCATATTTAGTGCAACGCTTTTATTTTTAGGTATCGGAGGCGAAAAAGGCGGATCGGAGCATCCCTATTTTAGAGTGGCCTTTTATTGTGGCCAGCCTAAGGCACACCCGTGCAATAATCATGCTGTCTAATCAGCATCTTGATATGCCACACCTGTGA
>NW_015654492.1:411378-415126 GCF_001515625.1 Sinocyclocheilus rhinocerous
TTTGTTTTTTCTCATTGTGATGGATGAGTAAGGGCATTTGGCCTTTGTTTTCCCTCCTATTTATATTCCTGTGAAACAGGAAGCCATGGCTGGATAATTTCATGTTCATAATCACCCTGGTATGCTCAAAATTGCAAATATGAATGGGTATATACACGTCACAGATATTTTACTCATAAGAATTTCTAGGGGTACCAATAATTGTGTCCAACGTGTATTTGAGAAAAAAAAAATTATGTCATAATGATATTTCCGCCCATTTTAAATTCTTATTCTCCAATGAAAGGTTAGATTTATGTGTTTTTTTAAAATAAAATATCAAAATGATTAATGCAGATTTATTTTCACAGCCTTCTTTGATCATATTTACCAAGGGTGCCAATAATTCTGACCACGACTGTATACACACACACACACACACACACACACATTCGTATGGTTTGATTATCTCTAAGCAAACATGTACAACCTAAATGAGAACAACAATGAGCAGAAGTAGCAAAAACATGCTAAGATAAACACATAAGCAACACATCCTCAAGAAACTATTATCAGCTCTTACGATATGATCAGGGATAACTACATTAATAGATTTAAAACCCATGGACATAAACAGATCAGCTCCCCCAACTTCCTCTCTCTCCATTAACAAAAAGTTACAGCTGCTTAAGCAGCCAATCAGATATTCAGAGTGATATCATGCACCGAACCTGCTTGAAAGGACCAGAAAGAAGTGGTTTTGTTAAGCACTATCCACTCAAGGCAGTGTAAAGCAATCCTCACTAAAGCAGAAAGGACCAGAAAGACAGTAAAAGAGAGCAAGAGAGATAAAAGAGAAGGTTATTTTGTTTAATGTGGCACCCTTCTTAACATTTAACACCTATAATCCACACTCTCTTTTTGTATACATGGCTAAGCCAGGCCCACACAGCAGGGGGATTTATGAAGATCATTTTAACTCTGTAGATAAGAGGGGAAATAAAAAATTTACACCCATATGCATGAGTGCTTCATTTATGCCCTTAAGTGAATAGAATTTCTCAGTGGCCTCCTATCAGACTAAAGCTAATGCCATACAGACACAGCAGTGACCCCTCTTCCTTCTCTGTCTTTCTAAAAGCATTCACAATCCAGAAGCTTTCCAACCTCTCTTAATTTTGCTTTAAAGGCTTGTACTGTGTGAACAGAACCACAATGGAGAACTAGACACCTCATATTGTGCAACAGCCATTCTCTTTCACACACAAACTGCTAGACTGCACAAACGGGGGGAAAAAAAAACTTTGTCATTTTGAATCTAAACCTCTGTCTCTTGCATTAACACCATTGTATCAACATTGTCTGGGGCATGTATGCTAACTGCTAGGCCATGGATTTAACAGGGAAAGCTGTTAACTGTCATTGAAACATAAATTGAAACATTGTCATTGAAACATAAAAACAACCTCCTGTTCATCTGTTTTTCCATATCACTTAGGGGTCGTTCACACAGAATGCGTTTTTTTTTTCTAAAAATCTAAAAATGTGCTAGAATATGACTTTGACCATTGTGCTCGTGTCTTGCATATGACACAGTGTTCTAAAAACAGCGCTCAAATTAAAAGTACAACTTCTCAAAAAAAAAAAGTTAAAAAAAAACTTGTTTTTTTTCTCCATTCCACTTACCTGTGTCTCCCGTTTTTAAATGCAAAAACAAGTTTTGTGTGAATTGCCCATTACGCTTAAAAAAAAAAAAACAATGTTGTTATATAAAAAAACTATTTCAAGACACCATTAAAAGCTTCTGTCTCAGTGACTACCCTCATGTCCACGCGAGCATGTGGGCCAACCCGTAGAACATCTTTATGGTGTAATATTATGGTTCCAGTAATAGATTACCATGACGAGCGGCACCTTCTCTCTGTCATTATCAGCGGTGATGAGGCAGTTAGTTATGGCTCTGTGGCGTTATTAAGGGCCAGGCGGTTATTTAATGATTTATTAGGCACCGAGACACTGATAAAAACACTGAATGTCAACAGAGAGGTTTTAATCAGTCTGGTAATTGGTTGTGCTGGGCTGAGATTGTGAGCGGGATGCACGCATGTGCAAACGCACAATTTATGATAGAATAAAGCCATTGAAATGAGCTTTGTTGAAGTGGAGGCAAACAAGAAGTGGATTAAGTGCCGGTCATTTCCACCTTGACCAGAAAAGCTCCCATCACTTACCTGGCAGAATGCACTCTCTTGACCCTGTAGGAAAGAGCAGGGTTGTGGTGGATTGTATGTGTTCTGCGTGTGTCAATCTTGTAGCGTGTTTTGATGACCCTATGTGATGCCGGGCTTCGTACTGAGAAAGAGAAGGGGCCTGCAAAGAAACAGACAAATCACGGAAGGAAATTAATAGTTGACATGTCACTTCACTGATCAATAATGCTTAATCACCTAATGATGCCCAGTTGAGCTATAACTGAGTCAATAGTTGGTCAGCCTATGGTTTGCATAAACTCTAGTTAGAGATAGATGCTGTTTATATTTCTCACACACAAACATGATCAATGGGCACTTTTACACCGTATAAACGCGTTTGGTATCTTGATAACTTGCATTTGCAAAATGGACAATGGAATTTACATAGAAGTTGTAAAAAAAAACTTTTATTACAATATTGATAGAAATTCTTTCCATCATTTTGACTGATTGAAAAAATATTTTGTGGTTTCAGTGATTCAATCACAATGTGTCTTGGGTGCAATTAATGTGGTTAAGTGTTATCGATTGTGATTTGATCACTGAAAACTCATAATATTAATGCCAGGTCTAAAGGGAGTCATTGCTAGACATAAAGATACAGCACTGAACACAGGCAGAGGTGCAGTGGGTGTCATCTAAACTGGCTCTGTGAGGTCTGAGTCTTCCTACTCCACAGGACACACACATTTAGACATACACCCACTAGTGCACACAAACTCTTCCTCTGGCAGGTGCGCTCCTTAATAAGCTGCACATGGAAAAATGACTGAATAACAAAGGCTGAATTTTTATCAGCCTAATAAATCATATCAGTCTTCTCCACCCCAACCCTTTCTTTTGCTCTCCCTCTAAGTCGTATTCCTTATATCATTTCACAGATCCATCAGAGAGGCGGAGGAAAGGATGTGCGGGAGAGAATAAGTGTGGCTTTTATTTATTTCTTTCTGTATTAATTTATCTATCATGTTGCTTTATGAGTGGCTGGGCTGAAGTGACATGCATGCATGCGGGCTGAGTAAAAGATGGACTCGGCATGGCGGCTTTCGCTCGTTTCCGCCGTACACTAGAGCTAAAAACCCCAAAGATTTATTCCCAGCAGCTACGATTTAGCATGTTAGACAAGCCAATGGGAGAATGGAATTACTTAAAGATCTTAAAAAAATCAGAGAGGGTTAGTGGATGAAAGAGACAGAGCAGAAAGGATTTGGCTGAAAATGTATTTTAATAAACCATTTACAATGGTTTATGAAAAGGTTGTATTTGTAAGCAGACGTAGTTCTGTTTAAAGGGGTCATATGATGCGATTTCAAGTTTTTCTTTCTCTTTGGAGTGTTACAAGCTCTTGGTGCATAAAGAAGATCTGTAAAGTTGCAAAGACTAAAGTCTCAAATCCGAAGAGATATTCTTTATAAAAGTTAAGAGTCAACCACGCCTACCTAAAATGTCTCATTCTAACACGCCCCCACATATCTACCTCACTATGTGGAAATATTAGCATAACGCCGCCCAAATGT
>NW_015654492.1:418004-429605 GCF_001515625.1 Sinocyclocheilus rhinocerous
TGGCTTCAAGTTTGTTTTGCTATTCGGCCCGAATCAGTTTTCTAAAGTGTTTTTGAAAGATATTCTTTATAAAAGTTAAGAGTCAACCACGCCTACCTAAAATGTCTCATTCTAACACGCCCCCACATATCTACGTCACTATGTGGAAATATTAGCATAATGCTGCCCAAATGTGCACGCAAAGAAAGAAGGCGTGGTTTCAGCAGCAGTAGTGTTGATGCAGCCATGTCAGGGAGGTGCTGTGTGATTCAGTGCGAAAGCAAAAGCACTTTATTTGGCCTTCCGAAAGTAGATGCAATTAGGAATCATTGGTTAAAATTTATTTACAACAGAGCATATTTAAACTAACTATAGGCGACGCAGATTTGGCAAGAGTTAAACCTAAATTCTCAGTTGTGCTTCTCTAACATGTAACAATGAGAGGAACGTATGAACAAAAGTGAAGTAGAAGGAAAGGAATATGAAAGGAAGAAAACTGAAGTAGGAGACAAGGCAAGGCAAGGCAAGGTAAGAAAGAAAAGAAAGAAAGAAAAAAGAAAGAAAGAAAAAGAAAGACAGAAAGAAAGAAAAAGAAAGACAGAAAGAAAAAGAAAGAGAAAGAAAAAGAAAAAAGAAAAAAGAAAGAAAGAAAGACAGAAAGAAAGAAAAAGAAAGAAAGAAAGAAAGAAAGAAAAAGAAAGAAAGAAAGAAAGAATGAATTATGCAAAATAAGAAAAAAAGTAAATAAAAGCAAATACAAATGTATTGTTTTGGTAATATGCCTTTCCCTGGTTATTTGAACCACTACTCTTTCCAGGGTGCTTTTATTTGGCCATTCCATAATGTTATAAAAGAAACTCACATTTCCTGTCGCAATAAAAAACCTTCCTCCTCCTATTTTTCCCTGTCTTCTTCTCCAGGGCACTCTTCTCCATTTATCACTGGACCCATACACGCAAACACATTTCAGTATCAGCCAATGATCAAATCTCGGCCCAGTATGGTACACAGCGGAGGGATGTGTCCGACTGTACGACTGTGTGTAATACAGAGGACCCTTTATGAGTGTTTATGTGTGCTTTATGTGATGGAGTGTTTGAGCGGTGGAGTATATGACCAGACTGCACAAGCGAGAGAGCAAACACACTTGTGTGTGGGCCTGCGACAAGGGGTCGTGTATGTGAGGCTGTGAGATTAGTTGTCTGGCTCAAAGTCACTTTTTCACACACCTCTCATCTGTACCGCAGATGGCGGACCTGCCTGCGTCCCAGCAGATGACAAATATGGCTTGTCAGAGAGCTTGTGTCTTACACAGCCAGCCGTAGACTACGCACTTCGCTGTACTGTTCCACCTTACCTATTGTTTAATGATAGCACTACAGAATTGATGCCACCCGTGTCTTTGTGTGCGTGTGTGCGGCCGGTTTAGTGTAGTACTGCACGCTAGGTACCAAAGCTGAGGCTGTGGTCCCTGTCAGGACACTTTTATTGATGTGTGTACTCGCAAGTGTGTGTATATGTGTGTGGTAAAGGCCTGTCAGTGGCCTATTAGAGGGAAGATTGAGACTCCACTCGGCACAGACTCACTCAACCAACACAACCTGCTGGGCTTTACAATCAGGCCTGGGGACTCATCCATCGCCTGCTGACACACCAGCCCCGCACCCGCGGCTCCTCAGACGGCCGATTATTTACTCAACTCACTTCGGCTTCAGCGCTGCGAGCTCACACCTTTATCTATCCCTCTCTGTCACACACACAGACACATTTTTCTGGCAGGTTCCCATATTATTTTTCTGTCTACCCTCTGGACTTTATGTTGAGGTGCTTGGGATAATTGAGTTTACGTTAACGTTAAAAGGAAAAGCTTTTTTGGAAAACCACACCTACACATACAATCCATAGGAGGTCTTGGAAATGATATGATTGCCACCAATGTTAAGGTGGCCAGCTAGTCTAGTTCAGCAACAATGTTTAAAAAATGAACGAAGGAATGAAGGAAGGGATGTAGATAGGTAGGAAGAATGGAAAGATGGAAGGCTAAGTAAGTAAAGTAGGTAAATAGGCAAGAGGAAATGAAAGGAAGGAAGGAAGGAAGGGTAAGGTATGCAGATAGGTTGGAATGAAGGAAGTCATAGTAAGGTAGGTGGGTAGATAGATAAGTAGGAAAAAAGGCGAATTAAGATAGGTAAATAGGCAGGAAAAAAAAGAAGGAAGAAATGTATACAGAAAGGTAGGAAGGAAGGAAGCAAGGAAGAAAGAAATGATGGAAGGCAAAGTAAGGTAGATAGATAGGTAGGAAGGAAAGAAAAGCAGAAATGTGCAGGGAGATAGATAGCCAGGAAAAAATGAGGAAAGGAATGAAGGAAGGAAGAGGGAAAGGAATGAATGAAGATGAAAAATAAGTAAGGAAATTAAGGTAGGTAGGCAAGTAGGTAGGAAAGAAGGAAAGGAATGATGTACGAAATGAAAAGAAGGAAAGAAAGGAAAGAGGATAGGAAGGAAGAAAGAAAGGTATTTAAAGCAGAAATAAAAATGACGTATTAAAAGGACAGAAAGAAGGATGAAAGGAAAGAAGTAAGGAAAAAAGTAATCTGGGAAGGAATGAGAGGAAGGAAAAAAGAAGGAAAGAAGGGAGTAAGGTAGGGAAGGGTCAGACCCGACAGGCTTGTGGGCAGCACTCCGACAGGCAGCACTGTTGTTCTTCGGCCGACCTAAGTTCAAGCCCTGGCTTGTGGTCTTTTCATTCCCGTCCCCTTCTCTCTTTCCCACTTCACTTTCTCTCAACTTTATTTACTGTCCTGTCCAAATAAAGTCAAAAATGCCAAAAGTACATGTTTAAAAAAGGACATGAAGGAAGAAAGCTGGGGAAAGGAAAGAACAAAAGGAAATACAGACATTCAAGCTGCACTCCTTGTCCTAACGTGTTCTCTGGAACTGAAATGGAGCTACTCATAGCGTGACAACTGCTATAGTATTTATTTCACACTTTCTGGAATGTTCCCTGCACTCCTCATCAATGTTATAACAGGGCAGCAGTGACACTCTGCATCCTCTTAGGGATTATCAAGCCGTGTCATCTCATGTTCTCTGATCCCGTCTCCAAATTTGACAACTAATTACGTTTAACAGCAGTCCGATTCTTCACCGTTCCATCTCTGTCACATCATTAATCTCATTATTGACAGTGAGAGATACCCCTCCTGCTTCTGCAGCAATCCCCCAGGGGCTCATCCTCTGATTCCCAGTGGGACGGCACAGCTGCCATTAAATGCTTCTCCGGTAAACTAGCAACATTTAACACCGCTATCAAACTAGTGTTATGGCAGCGCAGAATCTCATGGGACAGAACAAGTGTGGCAGAAATGGAGTGTGGCATAGCTCTGGATCGCTCTCTTGGCAGGGACTGGATCAAAGGGAATTGTGAGTAGTGGACTATTGTCTGATTGTACTCTGCATGTCTATCTTTCTCTAAGCAGTTGCGTCAATGATTCTAAGTGCCAGTGCTATGAGCCAGCTGTTTAACAGGCATTCCTGAAACCGTATGTGAAGGCAGTGCAATCATATCATAGTTGGCAACAAACACAAAGCCAAATGGAGACATGGGGATGCAGTTTAACTCCCCAGTTGGAGGCCCTGCAAAGAAAATACTGTTAATAACAGAATTGGTATACTTTACTCCACTCAGGCCCGCAAACAGTCAGTGTGATGTAATTTGCGGCACAGGCCGCTGATGTCCACGCACTCTGGGTCTCATTCACTAACTGTGGGTATGGATGAATTAATGAATTAATGTGCGAAATCTGCGTACGAACATTTTCATGAACCAGTCACGATTGTAGAAACAACTGAAACCACACATGCACAAAGCACATGGGTGGCCTTAAACGTGTTAAGATCACATGTTCCTTCATATCATGTGTTTGCCGAGAGTGATGAAAGGCTGGAAAAAGTTAAGGCTGTGTGGAAAGCCCTTATATAGAGGTGGTTTGGGCCTGCTTTATGCAAATGACAAACCTTGGTGAACACGGTCCCTCATTTAGCATACTGCAAATTCATTAGCAATGGAACGAAGATAGGAACAAATCCATGTGCATACGCATATGTTGTGAATTAGGTGGATTTTTTGAGAACTTTCGAGAAGTTCACCTGTGCATATAAATATGAATTTGAGACCTCAGTGTGTCAATGAGACCCACTGTCTGCGTGCAACTCTGTTTTAGTGTCCACACGAAATTGTGCATGAATATAACAGGCATAGGCGAGTGAATTGAGTGTTTGAAAATAAAGGTCCACAAGCTAGTGTGCATGTGCTGAAAGCTTCCATCTGTGTTCTCTGTCAAGGGAGTGTACTTTGAATTGGCCTGGAGCTCAACTCCAGTTCTGTGTTAGACAGAACATGGAAAATGAAGTAGCCTACCTGGGTCTTACAGTTTAACTGACATGGTGTGAGAAGTGACCTTAGGTATGCTGTATTTAAAGTTGTATAAAGGTAGAAATAAAACTCAAAATCAGACTTTGTCTGGGAGTGTCCTTGCATATGTTACACAAGTAAACAAAGCTGTGTAATATGGTGACATTTGATCGCTTAAGTTGAGTCGGAGGAATTAAGAGGAACAGTCAGTGTATGACTGGAGGGGGGCCACTGCACCCCGACCCAAAATACCAAGATGCCTCTTGAATCCTGGCACAAACTACAGAGCTCATCTGAACGTACGTGTCTGTGGCTTTTAGGTGAAGCGTGCCAACAAAATCTTTTCCCACCTCTGAGACCTGTTGTTCAGCCAAGTGTTTGTGCATGTGTTATGGATGGGATGTGACCTTGGGAAGTTTTAAAGTGCAGAAATATAAGAGCCCTCTGAGGCTCAGAGGACCTGCTAATGTAGACAGACACATAGCAAGATGGGCAGCAAGACTGTTGATGTACTTTGGAGAGATCAGATGAGAGACAGGGTACAAGAAGAACCACCTCACCATGAACCAAGGAGCAGTGGACGGCTCCGTGGTGCCATACCAGCCAAAATCAGGAAAGGCTCAAGTGTCGCCCACGAGGCCAGGCCTCATCAGTCAATGGTGCGATGCTATCGTCACAGAAACTAACACCACATTAACACACATAAATACTCACCCTGCTTCTACATCAACTGATGACTTGACCCAAGATGGCCGGGACTAATAAGAGCAACACGATCTGCACTGAGCATCCCTGACTGATTTAAAACCCAGAAATGGAGGTTGACAGTCGTAATTCACAAGTCTGCTGCAATTTTACTTTGTGTTAACATTTAAGTTACTTTTGGATTCATGCTAGAAGCCTTTCATAGGCTGTCAACACCATAGAGCCTACATCATGGAAATGTTTCCATATTGCTAATGTTTAGTCCTTTGGGATTCCAGCATTGCTTTCTCTCCACATGCATGATGTTGTGTGTCACTGTTGGTTAGAGACTGAACAGGAAAAACTTGAATGCGTAATGACACCAGCTTCCTTACATACAGTACTGCTGTTTTCATCAAGTTATGGCATTAAAGGCATGAATAAGAGATTAGTTGACAGCATTATGACCTTGCCCTTAGCCTGAGAGCACTGGACTCCTATCAAAACAAAACTATAATAATATAGCAAATATATAGCAATAAACCATACGTTTGACAGGATACTGTGTGTGTGTGTGTGTGTGTGCGTGCGTGCGTGCGTGCGTGTGTATGTATGTATGTATATATGTATATATATATATATATGTATATATGTATATATATATATGTATTCATGTTGGTTTGATGTTTTTTTTTTAAGTAACATTTTCAAAAAAGTTTACTGTAACTAGTAAAAAGTAATTACTTTTTCACACGTAATGACTTTTTCACCTTTAACACGTGAGTGTACACATCTTAATTTTTTGTACACACATTTTTATATGCAAATTTCATTAATCTTAATTTGAATTCATTAATATCATTAAGTTTGGAGAGACACAACACAACCTTTTACAATCTGTATCTTGCAATTCCATAAAAAGATGACTTTTAAAAACAAGAAAATGAATGAATGAACGAATGAATGCTAGTTCATCCTGCACTGATCCACAATAGTCACTGAGCAAATACGACAATCTGATCCAAAAAAATGAAATTAATTTTAATTTTAATGTATTTTTAACACATTAACAGATCCAGACAAAGAAAAATAGCAACTTGTCATTGAAAAACATTAAGTCCCATGAGATTCACACTCCAAGGAAGTGCCTCAGGGTTGTGACTAGGTCCGAAGAAACAAGTGCCAGTTGAGCCAAAGATTCAAAGAGTTACATCTTTATGGCATGTGTCTAATGCACAGGGGCACTTATGAAGTTTAAATGCCCTGGGGCCCAGCAAAAAATAAAGCACTAGGGATCTGAAACCATGCCCGTCACAGCTGAGAGCTGTATATCTTTTGAGAGATGGGGGCATGTTTATAAAAACATGGAAGCATGAGCATCTAAAAGACATGCAAAAATAGGGAATACAAATTTAGCAGACAGAAGATTATACTAGATATCCAAGGGTGTGATTACGCCATGTGTTGACAACAGAACTACATCTATTCACAGAATGAATATGGATAACATACATGTGTGCATTTGTGTCGTGTACATGTCCTGTGTGGTGACAGAGCGAATAAACTTGACTGATGCATTCAGAGTTAAGTGAGTATGTCCCCTGAGAGCAGAAGATGCTTCCACAAACTCTAACATACACTTCACCCGTCAGCCACCTGTCCGCTACCAAGGACACCTAAGAGTCTGGACAAAACCCTGGGCGGCGTTCTCTTTGCAGGACATCATTAATCACTGGGTATGAATAAGTGTGTTGCTAAAAGGAGTTGATGTTTGGCTGTCCATGCTCAATCAAGTCTGAGCATTCGACTGACTAAAAAACTTGGGTTCCACTCACTGAGTGAGACATTGAGCGCGACCGAGCAGTCAGTAACCCTGCACTTGTGAATGTCGATGGCTCCCTGAGTGACTTATGGAGGTCGTGAAAATGTCATTGTGCTAAACACTCACCTAGTAGGAGGGGCAGAAGCTTGAGATGGTCTTGAGGGCTGAGTTTCAACTAAGCAGGATCGTAAATTATGGCAATTGGACCCAATGAGACCTGTAATGCAATGATGCCTGCATGTCCTTCTTTGGAGTTCGAAATATTCACTCCGTGTCGCACTGAGTTTGACATCAGTTACATCAAACATCAATGGTTCTCAAAATAACTGATACTTGCGGTGTCTTAAGCCACCATATTTGAATAAAACCGTTCTTCACACTTAGCAATCATACTGTTTCAAAAGGGCTGCAACTAACAATTATTTTGGTAATCATTAATCTGCCCATTATTCTTGTTTAATCTGATTTTAAAAAAAAACAGATATTTATTTTCTTTTCACATGTGGTGGGTTCAGAGAAATGTCCACTCTAAAGACGAGCAAGGTGAGGGGGTATTTTGACTTAGAAGAAATTGAGTCATTTAAACAATTAAGCTTACTTACAGATTTGTTATATTACCAGTTATGAGGGACAATACTGGTATGACATTTTATTTCAGCAGCACTCAGTATAGGATTTGACTGTTTGATTCCTAGATTAAACAGGCTATTTTAAATAGATCACTTATACAGACTGTTCTGGACTGTCTTCAGGGGTAGAATACGCTCAAAGAAAAGTTTGTGAAAATACAGCCCAATGAGCTGTGTTAATATGAAGGAATTTTCCGTCTAGATTTTTTACAGGTGTCTGATCTCTATTTTGAATTCCGCATTGCATTGTGTTTTAGGGTTGAAGGAAATGTTCATAAATTTAACAGAAAATTTACTGGTCATTTTCTGCCAGGACATTATAGCATTTTTTCTACTGATTTTTTTCTTTCTTACTGTAGTCGACTAGCATTTGCATTTAAACGTAAATGAAATTAGTCGTGGCGCACATTTCTATTACTGACCCAAAACATTTGAATGGCAGTGTGTTTAAAAATGTGAATATATATAATTAAAAATAAAGAAAAACAAAAGAATAAACAAATTAATAAAGACATTTGTTGTTGATTATTTTTTATTACTGGTTATTATATATTTTATTGATTTGTTATTGCAGCCCAATTTATTTATTTATTGGGGGGGGGGGGGGGGATTTGGACATTGACAACCCACATCCCCCATTATTTCAAAAACTAAATGCTAACATAATTTTTGTTTTGGGGGAAACTATTTATTTAAATATATGTGTGTATAACTATCAGAATTATCCTTCGATTCCTCAACATGCTATCAGACAAAAGGTGCAAAATCTAAATCCACATTCAGCTCACCAAAGGTTAGGGTTCACAAGGGAAAGGTCAGTGGTGGACTGCCAGGTTCAGTGATTGTAAAGACCCATCTTCACACCTAGACACTTCACACTCCACCTTCTGCTCTGACTGGCATTGATGCCAGCAGTTGCTGTAAGCTTAATTGGTCCCTCTGTGTAAGGCTGGCACGAAAGGGAACAGGCATCTGTTCAGAATATGCAAAGAGGAGAGCACCTAACCGCTGGAGCAGCTGCCCTCAATGCCACCAGGACAACTGCAAGGGCGCTGAAAAAGGGTAAGCCACTGACCTTCAGTTTATTCACACAGCTAGCCTCAAACCTGTCATTCGGAAGGGGTTACTACCAGATTTCTCACCAGGGCACCTGCCAGGCTTAGGATCTGTTCCAGGCAATGACAAATCTACCACCTTTTCATGGGGAAAGGGAGGGAACAAGAAAGAGTGAGAGTGTCTCGTCACTGTTGTAAGCTAAGAGGCTTCGCTTCAAGTTGGTCATTAATATCCACAAACTCGTTAAGTGGAGAATGCCACGAAAGCGGATCTGGGACATGACAAGTTCCCTGGCAGGGCAGAGAGAGGGACAAATCACTGGCGCTTAAAATAGGCCAGCTGGTATTCACTAACCCTAACCGCACAGCTGCATTAAGGAACACTATCATTTAGACCATAAAAAGATCTTATTACACATCACACAATCAGTTAACAAGTGTATTTAACACTTTAACTCAATATGCAGCATGAAACTAAATAAATATTTCTATTCGTTATCCCGTCCGACACTCATAACTGCCCAGTTGAGGCCTGTTATAAAAGACGATCATAAATTGTGTTTCTCTCGATGGTTTCTTATAATCTGCGGTCGGTGCCAAGGCCATGACTTATGCAACGTTAGATTGGGTGACTGCCGCATGCCATAGGACTTACGATAAGCCTGCCTGACTATATTTATTAAACAGCTCAGATATAATATTAACAAATGCTCTATACACCAAATCAACACAAATCAATAACACCAAAAAATAACTAAAAGAAAACAAACAAAAAAAACCTTCATTTGGTAAAATTGAGGTTAATGCACAATAAAGAATAAAAATAGTAAATGATGATGATTCTAACAACGAATCGCACACCAGTGGTGTGAGGAAGGGAAAATGCTAAACATTTAACCACTGAAACCACTACACACAATCAATACTACGCCATCCGCTGTCCCTAAAAGCGAGACTCTTCTGCCTCAGTGCTTCACACATGGGAACCAGCGTTAGTGTTAACATGGGATCTGCTGTCACTTTTTAAACATACAGATGGCCCCAAAATATTGAATAAATGCTTTAGCCAGCCTGACTATCAGTCTGTGTCAGGCAAAAATACACCATACTGCACTGATCAATGGTGTACCATTTGCCAGCATGATAGCAAATACATACCACTCTACAAATATAACTTACATAAATTGTTATAGATGATATTTATAAACATTACTGTGATGATGTCTAAATGCTGGCCAATAAGAAATAATACAAGGTTACTACACACATTACACATTTCTTGCTGAGGTTTGTAAATAAGAAGTGGACAAAGAGTTCATTTCCTTTAAGATGATTAAAAAATCTTCTGGTTTATTACATGTATACACCATTAAAAGGCATGACCAGCATTGATTTTATCTGTTAAAGGTTGATATAATGTATAGGAATGAAGTAAATGAGTGTAATGAGTGACGTGAGTGAAGTTATTATTAGTGATCTCATTATAATTTTGAAATCACCCGTCCAACAATAATGAGCAGACAGTAGGAGGAGGAGACAGTATAGAAAGTATATTTGCAAAGCCTGACGAGATAAGTGACTATCACTAACCAGAATGGAACCCAAGTTGCTCTACAACCACCGTGACAGGAGACAAACTAGCTATTTCCCACAGAGCAACTCACCGGGGACAACAGAAAATGAACTGGCCCTGATCAATACCATTCATCTCTCTCTCTCTCTCTCTCTGTACATTGGTGCTGCTCACAGAGGAAACTAAAAACAAATGCACACATATTGTAACACACAACATGATGTGCAAAATCATAGCAACACATGAAAAAAAAAAAAATAAACATGTTGGGGTTTTCTTTTCTTTTAATCTACAAATGTTATGGAATTCCCACTTATAAGATATTACACAATTACAATCTTAAAAGGTTAGTTCACCCCAAAATGAAAATTCTGTCATTAATTACGCCATTTTGGAGAGTACCCAAGAGCGTAATTGACGTAATCAGCGTTGTTTACGTTCGGGGGAGAAAGCGCACGCATGAACGTAATCAGCGTTGTTTACACTTCGGGGAAAGCGTGCGTATGCATTGTGATACTCTAAAATGGCGGAAAACATAACTCGTTGGAGAAGAATTGTTGAAAAAATTATGTTATTTTTGTTTTCTTTGCGCTCAAAAAGTATTCTCGTAGCTTCGCAAAACTGAAGTTGAGCCACTGATGTCACATGGACTGTTTTACTGATGTCCTTACTACGTTTCGGGACCTGGGAACATTACAGTTGCGTTGCGGTCTATGCAGGGTGTGAGAGCTCTCACATTTCATCAAAAAATATCTTAAAGGGGGCATATGATGTTGCTAAAAAGAACATTATTTTGTGTATTTGGTGGAGTGAGCGGAGGCCGGCGGCTAGAGTGTTCGGAGGCCGGGGGCTAGAGTGAGTGGCGGCCGGTGGATTAGACGAAGGAGCTTGCGGCAACCACATGTGACGACCCCGGGCTGGACTCCGCTTCGTCCACGGTGAAAGCCGATCCGGCGATCCACAGCGCGAAGTTGATGTATTTCCTCAGCGACCAGCACGGATCAGCTCTAGGCATGACGAAGCAGATATCGTCCTCTTTTGGAAGGCCAAACAAAGTAGTTTCGCTTTCACAACGATACACACTGCAACAGCAATACTACATCGAGAATCAAAGTTACGCCTTCTTTCTTTGCGTGAGATTGGTTTTCTACAATAAAGGAAGTTCACCCAAAAATGAGAATTATGTTATTATCTTCATATCAGTATTTATTGTGATGTTGCTTCAAATCTGCATGACAAACTTTCTTCTGTGGGGAAATAATAATAATAATTATTATATTTTGAAGAATTTCCATGCAGATTTTCATGTTTAGGCCTATCATGGCTGGTTCATCTTTTATATTCCACAGAGCGAGGGGAGAAAAACCCCCCAAAAAAAACAAAACTAATGATGCAGTTTAAGAGTGACATGTAAATAACATAATTCTCTTTTTTTTGGGGGGGGG
>NW_015654492.1:429884-449614 GCF_001515625.1 Sinocyclocheilus rhinocerous
TGGGGGGGGGGGGGGTTGAACATTCTTCAATTTTATTATATGAGAGACACCAATATACATTGTAAAAAAAAAAAACGGGAAAAAATGATTTTTCAAAGTTGTAAATAAAACAAAAATTATTGGAGTGTTTTACTAGAAAATACTAGACTTTCTATTTCAAAATTTCACATTTAATTCATTGTGTTACTTGCTTAGTCTTATTTGTGAAATTTACTAGCAATTTCTAAGTGAAGATTGTTTCTACATAAAAATACTTTCAGTTTATTTTAAAAGGTGACAAAGACTATATAGATCACAATTTCTAAATTCCCATGTGTGTATGTGTGCTTCAGTAAAGTCTCTCTCTAATTACTGAGACTCTTTATTTGGATGGTGCATAAGTGTGTGTGGGATATGAGAGTGCTGTCAACAGAGAAGAACGCTGTTAGTCCACAGGTGTGGGAAAGAGCCCCCAATTCTCAGACAGAGACAAGTGTGTTTACGACACACTATTGTCATTCACACTGCCACTCTGGGACATGTTTGTTCCATGTTTCAATAATCAGTGTAAAGAAACTTGTCTGTTCACATTTAAGAAGTAACTCTGGAAGACGAATTTACTAAAGGATACAACAGATGAAGTTTACAATCTTTGTGTGTGTACTACTGGCCAAATCATCAAGTGGTTTAAATGACCAATGGGCCCTTGTAAAAGGGCTCCCTCTGCAGGTGATGATCAGTAATGAACAAAAAAGATCTTGCACACATTAAAACCTTAGCAAACATAAAAAGTATTGTTTTTTCCTAAATATTAATAACAACGTTTGCCACAAAAAAAAGCCTTGATATAAGATATTTCATACTTGGTAATATTGGATATAAAAGAACTACGCAATACATATCATGTTTTCATCTAAAAGGATGAGCTTAATTTCAAAAGAAAAGAAAAGACATCAAAACTGAAAAAAACCAACACCTAAAATGATGCCAAATGTATTGGGTCATTTAAAGTGCAGCATGGCGACAGTGAGCATAAAAAGAAATGGACAATTCCGAGACACTCAGAGAAATGAAAGAGGATCTGGAATTGTTTTGGCAGATTTCCCTGACCTAGTGTGTGCCGATATCTGCATGCTGTGCGGCGAACTGATACAGCAACAGAAATAGCTACAGGAACCATGCGTAACACTGTCCTGAGACAGGTGCAGTGATTTTGCCAATGGGAATAAAACCAATAGATGAGCTACATTAGTGGCAAAATCACTCTAGCACTCCAGTTTGCCTTGTAAAAAAGTGGTAAGAGAGATGAAGGCAATGGAATCCGGACATGATATATGTCTGACTCAAACATTCATCCCCCTAAACACATGTGCAGGAAGTTAGGATTCCAGTGCAAGGCAAAAATGTACACAAACCCATACAGTAACATCAGAACTGGCCCTCCTACTAGACTGGACTCAACTACTCTCTTAGTTCAGAGCAAATCTTACTAATTAAATTGTTAAGCATTAATTATGTAGCCTGAATGGGAGCCTATAAAACTATACCCACCAATCCCAGCCGATCGATACTCCAGGAGTGGAATTAGCAGTTATCTTAAAGTCCTTTAACAACAGTGCAGGCTGACAAACCAACACAAACAATCATCCATAATTAAACGGACACTCTCTTTCACAAACACACAGACACAGACACACACACACACACACACACACACACAGTAGTGCGTTTAAGTAAACTAGGGATGAACTAATAATACAATTTTTTGATAACAAGTACGGATGTTATACATTGATTATATTTTTCTCCTCGATAAAACGCTCAAATACTGGAGCCTCACTAACACTAAATGTGGTTCTCAACTGGAGGGCCACAACCCCAAAATACTGACCACATAATTAAGCAGTGGATACAAATAAACAGGCTTATTACATTTTAGGAAACAGAAAAACATGTATAAAATCCTTTGATTTGTCATTTGGTGTAAGTAACTAACTATCACAGGTTTCATGATATGCCCATATCTTCAGTCAGTGAACTTTTATAAATTTTTCTTATACATTTTTGGATTCAGATAAATGCTTAAAGCCTTTTTAAAGGGATGAAGGTTCGAGATATGTCAAGGAAATTAAAAATAAAAAGATATTTAGGAGCCAAACTGGTCAATCTTTCTACAAGTCAATCATTTTAAACTGTTAATAAATTTGTGTTATTGAGCTTATAACTTCAAGGTGATAATATATCACCTTGATTTATTTATAATATTTATATATTTACAATGTAATATATTTGTTTAATTGTATACAACAATTATGTTACTGTGTCGAGTTACCATTTGATGTCCCATGTAAAATCTGGGTACTGAAGCCAAACAAGTTGAGAATCACTGCACTGAATGAAAGATTGCAAATTTACAAAACTGCTCAAAAGAGTAAAAATCTAAAGAAAAAAAAGCCAAAAATAAAAGATGGGACGAAGAGAAAGTGAAAGAGAAATCTAGGGGCATTCTGTTGACAACATTCACTTCCCAGATCTCATCTGTCCATCAGTCTGTGAGCTTTGTGTGTTAAACAAGCTCCCACACATTTCCCAGGATAACACACACGGCCTGCCTGTGGTTTTAAATTTGGACAGCCACCTGTGAGGATGACTAAAATAGCTTGTTGGGGCAGCCTGTGTGCGTGTGTGTGTGTGTGTGTGTGCACGCAGGGTTTATGGAGCTTACTTGGATAGGGGGTGTTGAGCTGGGGAACTTGCATGCCAATCGTGGCCAGGAGTCTCTGAGAGGCCTGAAGATACTTAACTGCTCCCTTGAGAGCAAAATATAGATCGAGTCCAAGTGAGAGTGAGGGAAGGCATAGAAAAGGGATGTGATGGAGTGTAACTTTGGGCTCTGCCAAAAAAGCCCATCACAAACAAAAAAGCAGCTTTAAGGACAGAAAATGGACCAGGTCAGAGATTAAAAACAGTAGGGAAAGGGAAAGGGAAAGGCGAATGAAGGGATGCCTGCATGGTTTGCTGGCTTACTTCTCAGGCCCAGAATAGAGCGTGAGCTCCAATGTCTGAGCCACTTCGACAGAAATGGAAAGTTGAGAGTGATTAGGGTCAGGTTTCCCAGTTCACCCCTCCGTCATGGGCTGTGGGCCAGGTGGAGCGGACTGTGGGTTCGGGAGGTATGTGTGTACTCTAGCCCCTGGATGGTCTCTCTGGCCAGCGTACAGCTACAGCCAGCCAGTTAATTAGGAGAATTTCATCACTCCATCATAGACAAGGAAAGACAGAGGGCGAGGAAGGGACAGAAATATACCATTAGTCTATGGTCACAGACATTGATTCAAGCCCATATGGATGGCGATGAGAGTAACACAAGCTCCGTTTGAACTGAACTGTGGTTGTTTTATTGACATCCTCCCATTGATTGTTTAGATTTTCCTTTTTCTTTTCCACAAGCCACGTAATTCATACGTGCAGTGAAATTATGCTATTCTAGAATATGCTTAGGGCCACAGGCTCTAGTTTGTTTATTGTAAACAAGTCAATTATCCTCTTCACATGTACTGGTACAATATTTTGCATATGGGAACACAATATGAGAACACAAATCTATATGCACACTACCAGTCAGCAAGTTTTGGGGTCGGCAACACTTTTTAAACGTTTTTGAAAAAAGTATATTTTGCATTTATATTATTATTTTAAAAAAACTCAAAAACCGTAATATTGTGAAATATTATTACATTTTTTAAATAACTTTTTTTTTATATCTATTTTAAAACGTAATTTATTCCTGTGATGAAAGCTGAATTTTCAGCAGGAATTGCTCCAATCTTCAGTGACACATGAACCTTCACTTGTGCTGCATAATATTGATATGGTACATTGCCCCACAAATGGTAACAATTTTTTTCAGGAATCTTTGATGAATAGAAAGTTCAAAAGAACAGCATTTATTTGAAATACAAATACTTTACTGTCACTTTTGCTAGATGTAATGCATCCTTGATGAATAAATATATTAACTTTATATAAACAATGTGTAAGAAAATGGAAAAACATTCTCACCTACACATCATCTTTATTGCAAAAAACCGTTTGCACAATGCTGCACAAGAGAGCGGTTTGAAAAAAAAAAAAAAAAAAAAACAATTCTGCAAATCCATTTGCTCACTAGAGGCAACAGAAAATGACACTTTCAAACCGAGTGAGACTGTACCAGTGAAGGTGGTGTAAATGACTATACTATGCCTGCAAGACCTGTAATTGACTGCAATGTGTTGAAACTCTTCTCGGATATGGTTACTAAAACTGATATCAACATATGTGGGCTCACATAACAGCCAAAAATAAAAATTGATATTAATCAGTCTACCTAATTCTTACACTTCATCCTCTTACTTCATGCATCTGTCTTTCAACAGTTATCGGCATATTCTCGCATATCCTATAAATGAACTAGTATTTATATTATTATACTATTATAAATTGCCGAAATTAGAAAAAAAATGTAGATATTAGTCATTCTTAATAATCTTGACTTTGAAATAAGAAGTGAGGAATAGACTACCTATTCCGAACAGATTTTAAAACACTAAGCATCATACACTTGCCAACTTTGTAAATGGTTACATATAAATACTGGGCATCATGACAAATAAAAACAATGTGTTCTAAAATCAGTTCAAAATATCAAACAATTTTTTTTATCTTCTGACTGGATGGAATCATAGTCTATGCCCAATATACACTATGCAATTTTCTAAAAAAAATAGGTCAACTCTGACTGTAAATCGGGGGACAAAATCTGAGCGAACGTTGTGCAGATTATTCCAGCTTTTAGTTACATGTTTAAATTGTACAGAAACTAGTTTTACAATAACACTGGCATCGTCAGTACTGTAAAAATTTGCCAAGTGACCAATTTTTCTTGTAAATTTCAACACAGAGTGACAATATACCTAAACAAAACATCAAGGGCTATCTTTAAAACCCATTAAAAAATAAAAAAGAGTTAGTTTAGCATGTGGAGTAGAGATCCCCCCCCCAAAAAAAAGAGCAAGTGAATGATGGGTCTCTTTTTCTGGAAGCACAACTCCCCATAACCACGACCTCTGTGACTTCACCAGCTTTCCTCCAGAGAAAGGAGTGTCTTACTGGTTTAAAGTACAATCTCTAGCCCCTCTTTCTGCCCCCTCCCAGTTGGAAACCTTTAACCCTATGAACCCGTCCCACTCCAATCCACTCTAAAAGAGGGCCAAAAAGACTCATTATGGGTGTGTTTGGCTGGCCTTAGACTGCAGAGTCTGCTTCCCACGCAATGCCAATTTACTGTGATTATTATGGTAACACTTCACGCCATGTGGACAGATGAAGGGTGCGTGGGAGGGGCTGCTAAAATCAGATTACTCGAAAAAGGAAACTTCAAGGGCTTGGGCAAGCGGTAATATTATAACATGCCATTTGTAGGAACCTAGCCATGGTCTTAAAACAACTAAGTGAACTTTATGTTGTGCTACATAAGACTGATGCAAAAGCAACAGTGTTCAGTGTCCAAAAAGTACACTTGAATAACAGTTACACGAGGGGAGCAGTGAGCTTTAAAATATTAGGGCTAAAAGTTTGAAAAAAAAAGCAAATACTAAAACAACATTATTATAATAATAATAATTATTATTATTCAACTCAATATTATATTATTATTATATAATAATATGATTAAATAAATACATGCTTTCTATTGTTGTTGTTATTATATATCAAAAATACTTATTGTATATAATGGTAAATAAATAATTTATTATTTATTTAGAATGAACAATTACATATAACAATATTAAATTTATATAGATAATAATAATAACAATAATAATATGTATTTATTTTTTGTGATCACTGGTCATTGTAATAGATGTACAGTAATTATTTATCACTACAGAAACTAGATGATGACGATCACACATCAACATTAATTAGTGAAGTAAAGCTATAATTGGACTGACACAACAACACCAATAAATCGTAAAGACAAGCATGTTTTTAAGTCCCAAGAAACTGGACATATACCCACACAATGCATGTGTTGGAGGTGGTAAATGACGTGTATGTTCTTAAATAATTAGCAGGTGTGTCCTGTTTAAGGTTTCTGATTTATTCTGTCCCTTGAGTTACCGGAGACCCCTCAGGATATCAAGAAAACATTTACCCCCAAAACGGGGAAGGAGAGCGTGTAAGTGCAGTGTCCCGTTTCACTGGCGTTTGGATTACACTTTTCATCACTTACCCTTCAACTGCAGGCACAAACATTCAACAAATGATCTCACACATCAACCCTTCACCACACAAACTCAAAACTAGCTCCAATGTGAAAATGTGTGCAAACAGTTTGACAATAAACACATTTTTTATTTCTGCTTGTACTTTTACATTTCCATGTGACTAAGTGAAACTAAGTGGCCTCATCTTCATCCACTTAATCTGCAGGTGCTCTCATGCAGTTTACACATAAGCGCAGGGGATGGGTGTTCCTGGCAGGTGGCTGATAGTTACGTTGCTGCCTGGGTGTGTCACGCAAGGCCGAGCAGTGAGAAGCTTTAATTATGGCCAGCTGACAGTTTGACAAGAGAGCAGCCAGAGGCCCGGGCGAGAGAAGCAAGGCACAAGAGCATTGGATAATGTCTCTCTGTCAGTGGCTGTACACTAATTACACACTGGGAATCCATGTCGAGCACAGGGGTCTTTTCGTTCAAGAGTTTGAGGTTGATCAGTTGTCCTCTAGTTGTATACTGGGTGTTACCATGGTATGCTACAACATTCTGACCAAATTATTTGTAAACATCTATTTATATACAGAAGCTGCCATGCTAAAAGATTTTCTGTGCTCTATGATGTCAATTGCCAAAATGGCATGGTAAACCAATTCCATTCTTCAGATTTTTTGAATATCCTAAATCAGTCATATTTGTTTATATATAATATTAATATTTGTTATTATTTTTTTTAAATATTTTAATAATATTTATAATTATTTATTAATATCCACTGTAACTAACTTTTTTTTATCTGTGCATGCCTAAATATAGTAATACTGGATCTATGAGATGCCAATCAGCACACATGCACACATGAAATATTATTACAATTTAAAGATAATTGCTGTATAACTTTTGTAATTTATTCATGTGATGAAGCAGCCACACGATCATTCAGAAATCCATCTAATATGCTGATTCAGTGTTCAAGAAATATTTCTTGTATACGCACTAAAAATGTATATTAATCTCAGAAATTGTTATGTAGCTTGATGCTAATGTTAGTCTCCGCTCTCCCTCTGTTGTAAACAAACAGCGGCATCAGCTCAAGTGTGTACCCACGCACGTCATTATGTGACAGGAAGATCACGCTCCAGACAGTCATGAACGCGCTGAACCGTTTGCCCAGGCTGTGGATTAAAGGTAATAATTAGAGATGCACCGATTGCAATTTTCTTGGCCGATTCTGATTTCCGATTTTTTTTTGTTTGAGTGATCTGTCGATACCGATTTTTGTCGATTCCGATTTTATTTCTAAGAACTATAATTGATAGCATATACAAACAAAAATCTACTTTTCTTCAACGCAAAGTTTTATTTTCATTAAAAAACACAAGTAAAAAGTCAGCAATAAAATAAGAACAAATAAAAAAGAATTGCAAACAAATGCAATAGAATAAAGAGAGCTATGAAACTAAGTTTTTAGGTAAGAAATACTACAGAAATTAAAGTATTGATCAGTGGTGGTGCGCACGCGTTTGGTGTAAGCGCGAAACCTGCGGGAATGACTAAAATAATGCACAATACAAGCACTATTTAACCGGAGCGAATGAGACGTGTGTGAGAGAGAAGGGGTCGTCAGAGAAGAGAGCTAGAATGCGCGGCTGACGTTATTGCCTGTGCAGCTGGTAACAAAACGGATCGTCTCGAAATCGGAAAGAAGTGAGACTGACCGGCCGATCACCGATCCGGGCCGATTCCGATCCCTGGCCGATCGATCGGTGCATCTCTAGTAATAATGTTGTAAATAATGTTCATTTTTTTACACAGACCGATCATTTCACTTCATAACACTTTAATGTATCGTCAGGAGCTACAGGTATTGATTTGGTCTTGTCTGATTTGTTTTTTTGACACTCAAAAACCGGCAGCCATAGACATGCATTGTGTGAATCGCCAAGGATAACAGTTTCACCTAAAAATCTTATTTACTGTTCTGCTATAGAAAAAAAGTCACCTACATCTTAGATGTCCTGAGGGTGAGTAAATTAACAGCAAATTTTCGTTTTTGGGTGAACTATCCCTTTAAGTATACATATAAACAGCCTGAACAAAAAAATACATAAATGTTGTCCAAAAATTACGGTGCCCGGGAGGTGAAATGGTCGGCTCACTTCGTTTTGTCATGGCTACGACATAACAACTTGTGGGAACTTGATCATATGTTGTGGCCACAAGATATTACTTCATGGGAACGTCATATTACCTCGTGGGAACGTGATATTATGTCGTGGCCACGAGATTAGTTTGTCGAGGTAACGACATCCTTATGTGGCCACGACTTCTTATGCTGAGGAAACGACATATTTTTCTCGTGGCCACGAGTTTAATGCGTAAACAAACCTGCAGGACCATAGCAACCCGGGATTATCAAAAATGGATAAAACATTTTTATTAACATTAAACATTTAATTTAATACTTGTATATTATTATTATTACATCAACTTATTAGGGATATATTTATTTATTTATTATATATATATATGCTTATTTCCCCTTTCAATTTGTGTATCGCTTTACTTAGTTAAAGGGGTCATATGATGCTGCTAAAAAGAACATTATTTTGTGTATTTGGTGTAATGAAATGTGTTTATGCGGTTTAAAGTTAAAAAAACACATTATTTTCCACATACTGAATTGTGTTTATGCCCATGTGTGATGATAAATGAGCGTGTTGTGTTTTCATTTACAAATGAAACTACGTGAATGATTAATTCCTCAACGAAACACTATAGTATTTATGGTCTATTAATTAGCCGAAAAAAAATAAGTTAAATTTAAACTGCATTCCAGCAAAAATTCCAGTCAGCATAATCAAAGCTTTATTGGCCTGACGAGCATTTACAGTAGGCTATTATTTACAAAAGTATTCAGAACGTTAAGTAAAGAGATCGAAAAGAAGGGGAAAATGAATATAAACGAATATAACAATATAACCAATAATAATAGGCTAATACTACTACTACTACTACTAATAATAATAATAATAATAATATACAAATATTATGGGAAAAAGACGATCAGTTAAAGGACTTACAAGACTGTAGGATGGATAAAAGTGTTTTCTTGTAGGCCTATTTTATATTATGCACTTTATGTAACATTTATTAATGATAAACTTCATTTGAATGCTGACTATCGCACGTAATACAGTCAAACCATAGCCAAGGCCTATAGTTAATATAATAATTTGATAATGTAATAATTTCTATAATAAATAATATAATAATTTCTTAATTCAAAATAAAATGCCGTTCCCTCAACATAGCATCTCGAGGCCACGACATAAGGATGTTGTTACCTCGACGAAATGATCTCGTGGCCACTACATATCACGTTCCCACGAGTTAATATGACGTTTCCCTCAAATTAATATCTCGTGGCCACGACATATTATCACGTTCCCACGAGTTATTATGTCGTGGCCACGACAAAACTAAGTGAACCGAGCATGTCACCTCCCGGGCACCATAAAAAAAAAAATAATAAGCTTGTTGTGTAAATACAACCGATGTGTCCCGAGAGCCAGTACAGCACTTTTTTCACATCACACTAAATGCAATTTATGAGTCAATGGGCTTTACAATAATATTTTTCTACATTGGTTCTCGCAAAAGCTTGTAAAATCTTGAACTGTGGATGACACCTTTTAGGTAAAGTAAAATAAATGGAGCTGGAGAGAACATGGTGAAAGTTATTGGCAGTTGTACCAACACCAACCAGACAGAGAGAAACTGACAACAGACAGCTGAGGACAGACATGCTGAGATACTGAACATCCACACACACACACACACACACAATAGCTGTTAACAGGTGGTGGGTGGTCCTCCCAAAGCTCCCTGCTGGACACATTATGAACAGGTTGGTGTGTGCGTGCCGGGACCCGTACAGAGCACAAATTTGAGTAGTTGGATGTTTATCCAGTGGACGCTGGTGGAGGGGAGATATTACCCCATTAAAGTGCAAGTTGGCCCATCTGTTTGACATGCAGGGTCTGAGAAAGTGATGTGGAATGAGCAGAATGTTCGTCCCACAGACTGAGGGTAGACAGTGTGCAAGTACAAGCGTGACTGACGCAGTTGATGAAACCACTGTGGCATTGTGGTATTTAGAGCAAATATATCTCGGGTGACAGTTGAGAGAAGTTAAGACACTATGCTGGCCCTTGTAAATAACTTCTATTTCCTTTACGTTCAGATTCATCCGCCATTCATGTTATATTTGCTTTAATTTGTGCTTGGTTTCCCTATTGGATTTCTCCCTTTACACACAAACTTGGTCAAAAAAAAAAACAAAAAAAAAACTGTTGTATTTATGCAAATGCAATACAACCGCATATCCATAACTAACAATACTACACCACAACGTTTCACGGGAGGGTTCCCGTTTTGCACCGCAACGCTAACCTAGGATCATGAGGGCATGTGGATCAAGTAAACCAGGGCCAGCCGACACACATTTGTCATAAACAGGGTATATATTACTGGACTGGAGCTGGGATGCTTACTCAATATGGCAGAGGCATATGTAAGAACGGGAGGTGGGGGGCGAGCAGGGAATGAGATCCGGCAGATGAGGGAGCAGCAGTGGTGTGAAAAAAAGTGGCAGAAACTGAAGGAAGTGTGAACTAGTGAGTGATGCAAAAAACAAACTGAAATAAACAAACAAACCACATAAGGAACGAATGTTTAAGGGCAGGAGGAGACTGACGCACTGGCTGTCACCTCTAAAATTTACAATGCGTGTATGGTTGCCAGTAGGGGGGTTTAATTGGGTCGGGATAATATAAAATGGTATTCCAGAACTAATGCTTGAAAAATTATTGGTAGTTTGTTTGGCAGTCCATTGCATTTCCTGTACACTCAAACATCCAGCTTTGTATGCACCATATGCATACACACACACACACACACACACACACATACATATATATATATATATATATATATTGTGTGTGTGTGTCTCTGTGTGTGTGCGTGTGTGTGTATGCATATGGTGTGTATGCATATGGTTTTTTTTAAGAAATTAATACTTTTATTCAGCAAGGATGCATTAAATTAAACTAAAGTAACAGTAAGACATTTACAATGATTTATATTTCAAATAAATGCTGTTCTTTTAAACTGTTTTTTTTTCCATCAAAAAATAAAAATTCTGAAATGATTTCTGAAGGATCATGTGACGTGACATAACTGGAGTAACAGCTGCTGAAAAGCCAGCTTTGCTATCACAGAAATAAATTATATTTTAAAATCTATTCAAATAGAAAACAATTATTTTAAACTGTTATAATATTAAACAATATTATTTTTTGCTCTATTTTTAATTAAATAAATGCAGCCTTTGGTGAATTCCTTTCAAAAACATATAAAAATAAAATGTACCATTCAATAGCCGGTGTTTGATACATGTACGCCTTTTTTTTTTTTTGGTTATTGGGTCATGTCATAACTTGCCAGATGTTGAGGTAGGTTCCCCCAATTCCAAAATCTACATTTAATTCCCGGTTGCCAGGATATGTGTATGTTTAATTACATTGACCGAGTGTATGGTTGTGCCCTGTGGGGTGAGGCATTGAGTTAACCTATGGGAATGATACTTTCTGCCAATATAACAAAACCTTCCTTACACCGCACTTCACAACGAACATAATACATGCTAAACTTAACCGATACCACTGAACAAAATTTGTTGAATGATCTGACCTTCTATAGACAACCTTACTTGTTGTATAGGGAGCAATTAACACTATGTAGGGACCCTGTGAATTAGGCTGCAGCTATGAATAGATTAAAATACCTCTGCACAGCTAAAAATTTGGAGGATATAATGTGAGTTAATGACGTAAATGACCACAGATCATAAAAGCTCTTTTACATAAAAACACAAAACTTACACAACAAAAAAGGTCAAATCTAAAAGATTAATGTTGCAAGCCTATATTTAGCTGCTGTTGACACTTGCGTGTGTGGCCACCATCTGCATGTGTGTAAACTTTACGTGAGCTGGTGAGGGACGGCACCATCAGATCGAGTGGAAAATGACAGTGAGATCAGAGCTGTGAAAGACCGGACAAGTGATTTATGGGCAAATAAAAAGGTGCAAATATTGTACAGTAATAGGACCCCTAGGGAGGTAGTCAGGGATAAGGTGTGTATATGGGCGTGTTTGTGGAATTGCGGTAACATGACTATGCGAGTATGCATTTACGAGAAGAGTGACATACCCGACTCCAGCTTAATCGTAAACCTTCCATATCAATGCCTGAGCAGGTCAGCATGTGCATGCGCGTGAGCTGAAAAAGATAAATGCTGCCCTCTGATTCACACATTACGATACCAATCGTTTGCAGAGGAGTTTAGTTTTAGTCTAGTCTTTGTGTGAAACTGTCATTTTAGTTTTTATTAGTTTTAGTCACGGGTTCGTTGACGACGATATTTAGTCATAATTGTCATTGACGAAAGCAACACTACTTAAACACATGGGAGAAAGGCTGCCTGCACAAACACACATGAGGGGGGGATCTGAAGCCACAGTCAGTTATGTATATTAAATAACCCACATAAATATTCTACTTATTCCTAATACTATACTAATACTAATGGCTACCAAAAAGGGGACCATTACAGTATTTATTTATTTATTTATTCATTCATTCATTTTTAATTGAGTGAATTTTGAATTGAGAAAAAAAAAATTGTTAATATGATCAATTGTCCTCTAGGCAGCCATTTTGATTTATAAATAATTACGTATATAAGTAAATAAATAAATAAACACCAAAAGCAGGATATTTCAAGTGAGGCAACCCAGCAAAAAAACATTGAAATTGAATCAGATGACAAAATGCTTGTCAGTGCTTGTCATATGTCAAACAAAGATGTTTATGTTTTTGAAAGCAGTCTCTTATGCTCACCAGGCTGCATTTATTTGATCAAAAATAGTCAAAAACAATAATACTGTGAAATCAAAATAATTGCTTTAATATATTTTAAACTGTAATTTATTCCTGTGATGGCAAGGCTTCAGCAGCCATTACTCCAGTCTCGAGTGTCACGTGATCCATTAGAAATTATTTTAATATGATGATTAAAGTGGTGCTCCAGAAACATTTATTATTATCGATGTTGAAAATGCTTGTGCTGCTTATTATTTTTGTGGAAACCGTGATGCTTTTGTTTTCACAGGCTTCTTTGATGAAATTGAAAGTTAAAAAGAACAGATTTATTGGAGATAGAAATATTTTGTGACATTATAAGTGTATTTATTTATTTCACTTTTGATCAATTTAACACACACTTGCTGAATAGAAGTATCCATTTTATTTATTTAATACATTAATTTTTTTGTTTTTGTTTTTTATAAAATAATTAATTAATTAATAAATACATAGTAATCAGCCCCTAACTTTTGAACGGCAATGTTTGTCAGTGAATCTAGCACTTACACAACCTATGCACAATCACGTTTTTTTGTTGTTTAAATGTGTTGACCAATGATATAATCTGAATGTTGCTTGATATTACTGATGAACTCATCAGGTTGTATCCTGTATTTTTTTTTCTTTCATGTCCTTTTTACTTATCACTATGCAAAAATAAATTAATAATAAAAAAATAACAGAAAAAATTAAGATCATGAAACTACTGATCATGATTGTGAAAAGCTGGAAAAAAAACAAGTACATAGTACAGCATGCAGCCACAGCAAACCATGGGAAGACCTTGTAAGGGTGTAAATGCATCCACAAATATATGAAGCTGTTCTGTACAGAGTGAGGACTAATCAGACCACACTAAGTTGCCTTTATTTTTTCTATGAGTCCTAGACAAAGAGTCCTAAGCCAAAATTCTGTTGAGACGCTTCAGGCGGCTTCATTTCCTCTCTTCTCCTTTTCTCTCTCCCTCTCATCTCCTCACTATTGTGTTCTGTCATTTATCTATTTTATGGGATTATCGAGGCGCTTCTCCCCGGCCCGCAATTCATTACGCTCCTAACTGCTCACTTAGGTTTATGCCCCTTTAAATCCCCCAACAGATAACCAACCAGCCTCGCTAAACAGAGAGAGAAAGAGAGACATGTGGTGGGCACTCATCAGAGAATTAAGAGATGTCACGCGGCGGTGGCCATGGCAGTGAGGAGAGGCAGTTAGTAGTGTTTTTAACGTGGCTGCCCTCTTTCTCCTCATTAGTAATTCAATTTGCTCTTTATTAGCCACTCTTATCTCCTGCACAGAGTCCCTCTGGCTAACCCCTCCATCACCCGCCCTGTCTTTCCCGCTCGCCCCCTCTCTCTTCACATCCAACCCATAGAAGCATTACCTGGCTGGAACAAGACAAAACTTCCTTGGTAGGAATAATATTGGAGATACGAGCAATTTACAGGTATGCAAAAGGAAGACAGTTTTATGGTAATACTGCTACTCTAATGGGCGCAGAAACAGACCGCAAGCGATTACAGTGAGATTGTGGATGGGGTGGAGGGGGTGGAGCTGGCTGTAAAAACAGTGATTGCTTTCCATCAGGTTGGGCTTATATTCTCCAGTTCGTTAAAACAATCCAATTTGCAAAGGGATAATTACGCATTAGCTCCTTTTTATCTACTGAGCGAGAGCGCTGGCAGGGTTTGATAGTGTAGCCGTATTCGGCGTGCCACTGCTGCAAATTACCCGCTATCGGCACATGTACACCATCACGGCCCGATTGGGCAATTAATTAACTCCTCCTATCCCCAGCGGATACGGGCCATCACACCCAAACCTACTCCCTCTTAAACCAATCAGGCTTCTGGGAACATGCTGCCCTCTAGTGGAGGTGTACGGTCATAGCCAGTAGACTTAAAGGGGTCATATGATGCGATTTCAATTTTTCCTTTCTCTTTGGAGTGTTACAAGCTCTTGGTGCATAAAGAAGATCTGTAAAGCCTCCGCTCACTCTAGGCCACCGGCCGTTCCTCACTCTAGCCCACCGTGTGTGACGCTGTGTTTCGTTGTGAAAGCGAAACTACTTTGTTTGGCCTTCAAAAGAGGACATGACTAGAAATCAGTGGTTAAGTTGTATTTAAAGCACTGTTCCAGAACAGTTCAACCCAAATATTCAGATGTGTCCAGCGCATTTTATGGAGGACTGTTTCCTTTCACTCTAGCCGCCTGCCTCTGCTCACTGTAGGCCTCCGGCCTCCGCTCACTCTAGGCCACCGGCCGTTCCTCACTCTAGCCCACCGTGTGTGACGCTGTGTTTCGTTCACCAAATACACAAAATAATGTTCTTTTTAGCAACATCATGACCCCTTTAATTCCATAATTAGGAAATGTCGGACAAAAGAAATACCTTTGCAGGAAATAAATAAGGTAAAATGTGTTAAACAGTATTAACATCTACTAAAAGACAAATGAAAAGCTACCTGAATCAGCTGTGAATTTTGCAGCAATATCATTATATTATATATATATATTATATAACATTATTTTCTCACAAAACTCCATGCAGGCCTAGTGATGGCTAACAATCTAATGGCTCTCAAAGCACAGTATAATTTCTGATCAGATTATAACATCCAATAGACCTTAGTCAGGGTATCATGAGGTTTATTTTTTGACAGGAATAAAAATGTGGCTGTGAGAGATAGAAGTACAGGGTGTTTAATGGGTTGTACTGTTGTTTAACAACATACTGATTGTTCAACGAATAAAATGCCATTCCAAAAAAAACTTTCAGTAGACAAAAACCGTTTTGAAAGTTGTGTTGTGCAAATGACATGATGTTGGACCTTTATATAGTATGTGCCATTGTAAAGACTTTAAGTTTATCCAATGTTCAATCTAAAGGTTGGAATACACTACAGAAACAGATTTTAAAACATTAGGCATCATAATCTTGTAAATGGTTGCGGAGGGAAAAATGGGGATCATACACACACGGTCACAGAATACTAGACTTTTGCATTGTTTTAAACACAACACTCAACTCACACAGAAATGTGCACATTTTTTATAGAAGATGCATGACAAATGAAATCCACTTGTCTTTTAAAAAAAAACAAAAAAAAACATGTTTGATATTCCTCCAATTGCACAGAATCATAATCTGAAACTAAAATAAATAAATAAATAAAACCGTTTGTGTCCATTATACACTATGCAATATTCTGTGAAATCTGTCAACTCTGACTGCCCAGAATCTGCGGACTGGACACATGCAGACTGCAAAACAAGGCAAAAATCTGGGCAAAACTTGTGTAGTGTATTTCAGCGTTAAAATGTGTAAGAAGTAAGAATAATAAAAGGGTAAACAAATTATTGTAGTGTGCACACTTGCAGACAATAGACAAAAATGTGGGCCATATAAACGGTATATTAAACTATTTAAAAGTACATATCAGAAATAAAGCATGTAAGACATATCAATTTGAAAAAAAAAAAAAAATTCAAAAATTCCAGGGTTGGGCTGTGACATAAGGGCACTCAGTATACCACTGATCTAGACGGTACAGAAACGTTTCTATGACCGACAGAAAGATTTCCATTGTCTCATCTATATTAAGATTTTATTTTCATGACAATACCCAGTGTACTGTTCATCTCTGCTGCAGCTTTGTGTTTCCATGGAAACATAAAGCTCATCTCAACCTCTCTCCGAGGAACACAAACAAAGCAGCGATAATTAATTTTCCAGAGACTGTTTTGTGTTAATTAATAATTAAACCAATTAGTCACAGAGGGGGTAAAAACAATCAGTTCATTTAAAAAGGCAGAGGTAGAGTTGCAAAGCATTTTGTGAATGTGCAGTCATTGAAACTGACCTGATCTTGAGGTCCCGGGCGAGGTGGAAGTGAGAGAGAGACGGCGGAGCTTGTGTCTGCCAAATGAAACCAACACTTTGGGCTGTGCTCGCCTGGCATTGGTTGGAGTCTTCACCTGAGCGTGTGTCCGTCTCCGCAAAGAATACCTGCTCCTTAAAGTCTGCACAATGGGGCTGTATATTCTCTCTAAGGAGGGACTGCGTATAGACATACATAAAACATACATGAAAAAAAAATTTGGATTTGTAGTATGTTACAGAAGTCAATAAAAAGTAAAAGTTTGCTTATTTTGTTCAAATGAAGTGCAAAGGAAATTTAAAGAACTAACTATGTGCTGCCATCTAAAGGACAGTTTAAGAACAATATTGCCACCAGCTGTGACATTTGCAACTAGCAATCATTCTACACTTAAAAGAGGCCATATAATACACAGGGTTTCTACAGTTTGTGGTGAAAGACATTCCAGGACATTTCCATGTTTTTTTTGTTTTTTTTTTGTGTTTTGTCAATTTTAGAATTTAGAATGTCAATATTGTCACATTATGTGATATTTGTCATCAATACAAACGTTTGAAATTTTCTTGTGTTTAATAATTCCACTAATAAATCATGCATTTCAACGTGTCACGGAAGTACTTTTATTCATTATCTGTCCTTTTTAACAGGACAGATAACTACTAATGCATGTGGACAAAGATATCCGTCTACAAATTAGGGTTATATATAAACAGAAATAAGTTCTTATGTATATATGTGTATATATATATATATATATATAAGTTTATTAAGTAAATAAATTAATAATAACAATGATAAATAACATTGCTAATTACAATGTTGTGATGTCTAACTGATTTTAGTTTTTAGTGTTTTATTTTCAATTATTTTGTACAAAACAGTATAACATTTTCATATCAACAATTTATCAGATTTTGGCCATAGCATGATCGGGCCAGCCAAAATTGTAATATCAGTGCATGCCTAAAATTAATTCTGACTTTTCACATCCCCTGTCATAATAGTATATATACATTTGTGATGTATATACACATCACAATCTTAACAAAACAGAACTCTCACTTGCTAGCAGATCTTCTAATGATCTTGGTTCGGCTTTTGAGCTTAAAAGCACCAGCTGACAGTGGGGTGGTAGTAGAGTTCATGTGGGTGGGGTTTGAGGACAGAGCAGATCCCTTTTCCCCTTTTTGACCATTCTTGTTAGCTGTCCATCGATAGACTGTGCCCTTATGGGTAGTCCTAGAAGTTTGGCTAGATGCATTTGCTGTTGTGTTTTGTCCAGCCGCCTTCCAGCGATAGCGGCTGGCATGGCCAGCATGGGATGTGGAGGCACCTGTAGCTTTAGACTTTTTTGATAACGTTGTTAAAGTTGTGGCACATCTCTTTTCTTTCTTTGGTCCCTCCGGTCCACCTTGAGATGTTCTTACAGGGACTTTAAAAGATTTGGGTGAAAGGGGCTTGCATGGCGTTTTCGTTGAAGTGTTTGCTTTCCCAGCTGTTGACAAGGAACAAGAGGAAGACACCCAGGTGTACTTTGAGGTCTTAGGAGCTCCAAGGGAAAGATTAGGCTTGCGAGACACCCTCTTATTGCAGCTGGAAACTCGTTTGACAGTGGCTGTCCCAGGAGAGCATCTAGAGGTCACTGGCTTAAGTGTGCTTTTTATGTTTACCATCTCTTGGTTTTTCACCCAAGTAAACTGAGATCCCTTATGACATGGCGAGGCTACACGTGTCTGAGTTGAGTCTAGCTTAAGCTGGAGCTTTGTGGGACTCAAGGAAGCCTGAGGCTGAAGGTTAAAGGCAGAAGAAGCCATAGTACAATCTCTATTGGCTGTTGGCATTACGACAGTCCTACTGGATAAGGCAGCAGTGGAAAGGCGTGGTTTGACTTGAACTAGAGCTGGAGGTTTCACAGGTGAAGGTATAGAGGGATTGTTCACAACTGATGATGATTTCAAAGTGGGTTTTATCTTCATTTCAGGGTCTGATGTTGAAGCAGAGTCAGTTAGTGCATGGGTAGATGAGCAGCCATGATCGTTTTTTCCTGTTGAAGATAAAAGCGTAGTCCTTTTTCCACTTGCTTCACTTTTCCTCTCCTTTGAGGTCTCACTTTGGACATCGAGTGAAGATGTTGTAGATTTTTCTGTGGTTTGTTTAGCTGGTAACTTTTTAAATAAAACACTGTTGATTCCAACAGTTCCAGCACTATTCACAGTAGCAGTGGATCCAGATGTAGTGAAATGGTGGTGAGGCTGGTTCAGGTGGTCCACAGCTGGGTGAAACACATGCCTCCCAACTGTCCTGTTGGTCTTGTTGTTAAGCGAGTATGTTTTCCTCCAGCTGCCAGAAGAATGAGGCACATACGGTTGTGGCAGTGATGAATATGAGTGTGAGGCATGACCCCGACTCTGGCCCCGGCCCCTCCTCGAACCATGTCTGGCACGACCCCACTGTGTGGAACTTGAGGGAACATCACCATGAGTGCTTTTAAAGTCATTAATGAGGTCTGCAAAGTAAAGAATAAGCGTGTAAGGTTAAGTTGAGACTTAACTGAACTGAGCTGATTATTTAAAAATGAGTAAAATGGACTTCAGTAAATGCAAGGGCTGTAACAGAATATATAT
>NW_015654492.1:449641-460567 GCF_001515625.1 Sinocyclocheilus rhinocerous
TTAAATATTTAAAATGTTAAATAAGTGAAATATATAATTCAAATAAGTTAAGTATTGTTATTGAAATAAGTAATTATTAATCTGAATAAATAGAATATAGTAAAAACTATACAATCAAATGCAAGGTATCTGCAATCATAAACAAATACTTTAAAATAATATATACACATAAAGATGTGGGGCATTTCTGTCCCTTTGGTTGTCACTTTCGCCCAGAGACTTGTTCATCTCTGAACCTGCTCTAAAACAACCAGCAATGAACTAGTACTAACAACGAGGAAAAAATGAAGACAAACGATCTGATATAAGCGATAGGTCAGAAATTACAAACATATAAACATCTCAAAATGAGTGAATATCTTAGCTTAAGTGAATAACGGTTATGTCAGCCACGGTGATATTGAATACTTCATTCACAAGGTAAACCTGATTAATACCAAACAGAGTGTTTTGGGAAAGGCTTACAATCACTTTGAACCAAGCTAGAAGATCGCCATATAAATAAAGCAGTCACACTTACTTCGCAATTCCTCTATTTCTCTCTTTAGCGCTTCACGTTCAGCCATCTTCACACCAAAACACAGATGTCATAAAACCGCGACGACGGACGCCTGTTATTACGTGTCCTTTACACCATCCAATCACAACACAGCTCTCAACAGATGGTTCTATAATTTTGGTTTTGAGCGGAACTACGCCTGGTTGTTCGAAACTTTACAGACCGACTGTAACTGTGTCTGAAGAGCAGTTTCATTTAGAGCAGCATTATAAACTTCTGATAATCACATTACTGTTACTGTGGTTATACTAATAACCTTTAAAGTGTTTGGAAGAAGACTGACAGTTTTGCATTCTAACGAGTTTCGTTTTGGGATACAGAAATCAAAAGTTCTACTGACATTGGTAAGTAATTAGCATAATCAGATCTAATGTTTGCGCAATTTAATTGGGAATTACTACGTTTATGAAATCGCTTCTGAGTGGTAGTTAACTTATTCAAAAATTTCGTTTTAATAGCCATATAGTCTACCAGGTCAATATATCAATAAACTACTAACAAACAAAAGTTACTAGCACTAACTTTAACTGTTGGCTTTTTTTATAGATGGTGTCTACGCAGCTCCTCCTATCTACCAGCGCAGATGTTTTAAATTATTTACGTTTTGAAGGTATTTAAAGGACGAAAGAAGAGGAATATGCTTTATTTAGAGGAAGTGAGCAAGTGACTCCAATGCTATAGGCCCATGCCCACACTGGAAACACTGGTGTCAACCTGAAAGCCTGACGTACTTCAGTTTTCCAAGTGACATTTTCAAGAAATGGCTTCAGCTGACAACAAGATATACTTCATCATAACTGCAAATCCACCTTCACCAAATAGCTACATAAAAGCTGGTGAAATATGCTTCATAGATAAACAGCGATTTGATTTAAGGCAAAAGAGAAATGACACAAAGATTTTACCTGTAGTTTGTATGGGCACAATATTCGATGTATACCTTAATGAAGTTCTTCTGCAGCAATTGAAGCCCAGATCAGCAAAATTACTGCTGGCTCTTGAATCCAATGAAATGCGACTGTTGGCACTGAAAGATCCTGAGGCTTTAAAGGAGGCTTCAAATCTGTCTGAAGGCAGTCGGGTTTACGTGGAATATAAAGGGCAATGGCTCAAAGGTGTGATTCGATATATTGGCAGTCTTTCACCTTCATCTCATATGTCTGATCCTATACGAGGAGTCTTCTTTGGGGTGGAACTGCAGGTGTGTAACCTGTTTGCGTGAGTGAGATTGTGTCTGTAGTATTGTTGAAGAGAGAATAGAGGTAGAGTAATACGAACAACCCACTAAGGGTAATATGGTCGTATAATAAGTCTTATATTCTCTTCTATTCTCAGGGGGAAGATAAAGGAAAAGGCCAAAATGATGGTTCCTACCTCCACAAAACATACTTCACATGTCCTAAAAACTCAGGCATTTTTGCCCCTTTTACAAGAATCAAACCAGTGGATCATAAACCATCAGCACCGCCGCTACCAACTCAGTCTTCCGTGTCCATGACATCTACTGAACCTCTCAAAGTTGGAGACAGAGTTACCTTTCTTGGTGACATAAATGATCACCATGGCATGATTATGGATATAAAGGACAGCCCAGATGGTAAAATGGTTCTCATATCTACTGTGAGTACTGACTTCTCTTTAGAGTGAATAAAATAAAAAACGGCATACAGGTTAGTTTTTCTTGTTTTGCTTTTGTCTAAAGACATAAAGATATTATCTAAAGATAAAAGCAAAACGGGATTGAAAGGATAATAGAAACGGGTCCAAAAAAAGGAAAAATGTATCTAAATGTTCATATCTCTTATTAGACTTAGACTTAAATTGCATTTACTTTATTAAGCCCACAAGGGAAATTGTCACAGCTGCAAAAAAATAAGGCCAGTTAAATTATATTAAAAGAAAATTACAGATATGAGTATTACATATTAAATAAGTAAAGATGTATGTACAGGAAAAAAAAAAACAGTATGGACAGATGATTGTGCAATAGTGAGTTCACCTATTACACAAAGATGAGCTATTGTACAAAGTTATAGTAATGATAATATCCTAAAATGTTCCTTTTCTCAGGATAGGGATGAAGAGGGGAAGCAAGGGGGAGAGATGTTGGTCCCATTGGATTTTGTAATTAAAGAGGAGCCATTAAATAAAGGTAATGTGTTAGTGCAGGTTTATGTGAGATATGAAAAACTTATAAAGTAGCACAACTTGGGTATAAGCATTTGTGCATGGACACTCATGCAAACAATATATGCTATCCTTTCAATATAGTGGAGTTAGTTTGATGTACGTTGTTTCATAGCATACTTTTTGTTTTGTTTTGTTTTTCTTGTGAGCAGATGAAACTGATAAAATGGACACTTCTCAGGGCTCCGAGAAGGGGGGTGTTACTGATTCTGACGAAATGACTGTTGGCTCCCTAGTGCAGATCCTGGGAAAAAAGCTAGCTTATGGAATTGTCCGGTGGATTGGCTCTTTACCTGATTACCTTGAGAAGATTGCTGGACTGGAACTGGTATGTTCTCTATATACCAGTTCAACTGTTGTCATCTTTCAAAAATTCCTGTAGTTCTGAAATGACATAAAAACTTTAAGCCAGTTTCACCATTTGTTAAACTAATTTTAAATACTGTAATATATGTATTTTTTTCTTAGGAGGACAGCAGTGCCGGTGTGACTGATGGGACATATAAAGGAAAACGGTACTTTACCTGTCGTCCTCATTGTGGTTTATTTGTGAAACTATCATCTTGTCGGCCTGATGATCGTTTTTCTGGTGCAAAGAAGCAGCAGTTTAATGGACATTCTGGTAAGACCTGGTGATACAGTTTTTGTGAAATTACAATGTACTGTACCTAAAGTGGGTGTGTCAGGTGTTCAGCAGTGAAATTGTATCATGGACTGCACTGGTAGATTACATCCACAAATATTATGTTACCACCTACTGTAGTGGAACTTGTGGAATGTTACATGTGTGCCTCATTCTTCTTCTCTGTAACAGATCATAATGGGGTAATTGTATATGAGGAACAGGAGAATGTACCACCTATTAGAACAGAAGATGTGTCAAAGCGATTGATTGGTAAGAAGAAAGGCATTCAGGGTCACTGCAACTCCTGTTATATGGACTCTGCCCTGTTCAGGTTAGAGCTCATCTTAGACACAGCATACATGAAGATTTTATTTTTACAGTCTACCGAACATGAAACCATTCAAAGCATTCTGCTAAAGAACATTGTCAACCCTCTCCGCAAGTGAGCTTGTGGCCTGCATTTGACTTCGTATTGATATCATTTTAAGTCATTATAAGCAGAAATTTCAGTCACCCTTATTGTACATATATACATATGGGAGAGCTTCAATAATCTAATTTTCTCTCATTTACAGACAAGGTTTTGTATCAGAGCGCAGTGTGATGAATCTTCGAAAACAATTACAGAAACGGGAACACTACCCCACTTACACCACAGATGAGAAGGGTACGCTATCTTCTTGATGTCATAGCCATATTCTGCTAACAATGTCAAGTTTCAAACAGAATATTGAAGGAAAATGTCCAACTCTTCAAGTCATCAAAATGCAGATCCAAAATATTACACAGCTGTTTCCACAAATTATTTATATCTCAGTATCTATAAAAGACATCTTGGCTGTTTCATAGAATTACACTAAGCGTAGTATTTTTCTTGATGTGTGCAGATCCCGAGGAGTTCCTCACTCTCATCATGCAAGAGATTCTCTCTCTAGATCCTCCACTCAAACTCTGGTAGAGAACTTTTTCATTGATTTTTTTTTTTTTTGTCAGTAGGGACATGAGTCATAAGGAATTTAGCTTATTCTAGTTCCTTCATGATTTCATTGTTTATTCTTAGTAATTTGAGGAAGTACCAAAAAATGGATTATAAAACTATTATACCATTTAAAGGGATAGTTCACCCAAAAATGAAAATTCTGTCATCATTTACTCACCCTCATGTCATTTCAAACATTTATGAATTTCTTACTTCTGTTGAACACAAAAGAAGATATTTTGAAGAATGTTGCTAACCAAATAGTTGACTGTAGCCATTTACTTTCATAGTATTTTTTTTCAGTGGCTTCTGGCAACTGTTTAGTTACCAGCATTCTTCAAAATATCTTCTTTTGTGCTCAACAGAAGAAAGATACTCAAACTCAACTTGGGTGAACCATCCCTTTAACACACACATATATTAACTACACGATGGAAACACTGTCCAAATATTCTAGCATGATGATCTCTTTGCCAAGGCGGAAGATTGACATTCAAGAACCTGTACCCAAACTGAACATCATGAAAATTATTCTGTTGTATTTTTTGTTGTATTATGTCTTGGCATTTTAATAGAATGCCTTCTAGTTCATAAATTTTTTTTTGGAGTTTATGCATTAATATACAGTATGTTTATCACTTTATCTTCCCTTTATCTGCCTTTAGCAGCCAATCAGGAAGTAGAGAAAAAGTGCAAAGCTGTTACTACTACCAAATCTTTATGGATTATAACCACCATTTAGTCCTGCCGACGGTTCAACAGCTACTGGAACATTCGTTTTACAGCAACAGTCTCAAACTAGCAGAGGTATCATTCTTCCTTTTGTTTGTGTGTTTGAGATTCTGCTTTCAGTTCTTTATTTGTATTATTTTGGTTGGACATTCCATGATTAACCTGCAGATGGTACTGTTTCTCTCTACTTAAATATTTCTGGTGTGACCCAAATGAATATACCATAGGTCTTCAACCCTGCTTCTGGGGACCCACTGTCCTGCAAAGTTTATTTCCAACCTGCTTCAACACACCCGGCCTGTGACTTTTCAAATGATCCTGAAGACCTTGATTAGCTGGTTCAGGTGTGTTCAACTGTGTCAGGTGTGTGATTAGGGTTGGAGCTGAACCAACCCCAGGAGCATGGGCGATGACCTATGGAATATACTGTACATCCTGTATGTGTTTTTCCTAGTATCTTATTGAAATGGATCCACAATCTAAATGTATAAGTCATTGTATGATCTAGCTGTTTCTCAGAGTATTATTTTTTTCTTTATGTCTCCAGGTGCCTGCCTGTCTGATTCTTACTATGCCTCGCTCGGGGAAGAGTTTCAAAATGTTTCCAAAAATAATTCCCTCTACAGAACTGGACATCGCAGGCCTTCTCGCGGATGGTAACTAAACATCTATACAACTGTTAATGTCTTGGGGGTTTCCTAGTAATGTGCTTCCCTCTTTCTGTGTGTTCTATTAAAGAGGTGTGTGTTATATATTTACTTGCTCATTAGGTCCTCAGCAGTGTGTGTTGTGTGGTCAGCTAGCAAATGAGGAGTGTGCTGAGTGCTTCAGAGACACAGTGATTAGTGATACAGGATTCAAATATTTCTGTGTGAAATGTTCCGCTCAGGTAGGGTGTTAAACATGCATTTTGCATTTATCGGAATATTCTTTAAATATAAATGTATAATCCATAAATGCAGTCTTTTCTTAGGGGTATTTTCATAGGCTTGATTATTATTAAATTATTAGACTAATTATTAAAAGGGATTATGTACAGTAAAGTAAATCATGTGCTGTATATATCATAAATTATTAACTTTATATATTTCCTACATTTTAATGCAACATAATATGTTAAACAACCTTGGAACTGATTTGTTTGTGTAGGTGCACTCTCACCAGCAGCGTCGATGCCACAAACCCGGCAGCCTGCTTCTTCCTCAGGGCTTCTCTTACTCACAGATTTCAGGGTCTGATCGCCGCACTCCTCCACGAGAGAAACTCGAGCTGTTTGCTGTGCTGTGTATAGAGACCAGCCACTATGTCTCTTTCGTCAAATACGGACCTCAGGATACTGACTGGATCTTCTTTGATAGTATGGCTGACCGCGTTGGTAAGTAAATGTGTGTGGAATGTGTGCTTGATTCAAGTTCAATACTTTTGGTGGGTTTGCACATGTAGGTCATACACTTACCTGTTTGTAGGTGAAATTGATGGCTATAATATCCCAGAAGTGCGGGCATGTCCTGAGGTTGGCCAGTACCTACATATGCCTCTGGCTCAGTTGGCAAATCAAGTGCCTCGAGAGATGGAAGGTGTGGCGAAGCGACTCTTCTGCGACGGTTACATGTACCTTTATCAGAGCAAGACCATGTCTCTATATCGATGATTAAATCAACAAATACTGTTAATGTCAATAACTGAGAATGTGCAATCTGATTATCTATGACTAGGTCTGCTTAGTAATGGATTCTAATAATAATATGTTCTTTTCAAGGGAAATCATGAAACTATATGCTCCATATTTGAGCATTTATCGGTCAAATATTTACACTTTCTGTTGGAATTATTTACTTTCTGTATGGCATTCCCATATTGCATTGTCTGGGTGGGTGGTACATGCTCTTTTAAACATGCTGGATGAAGATGGTGCAGCTGATATCCTTGATTTAGTGATTTAGACTTGAATAAAACTACTCAAATTGTCAAAGTATCTTTTATGTATATAAGAAATAATAATATTATCATTTTCTAATCTTACTTAAATGGAAAGAGTTTTTATATTTTCTATTCAAATGCGTATTGCTGAACTGTGAGCAGACCTGTGTAGCTTGCTGCCTAATTCATGTTAATAGAAAAGGGGGTCAAGACATTTTTGTTTACATTTAAAACTGACAAGATAAAGATTTTGTTTCTATAACTAAGAAGATCTATGAAGTTGATGACTTGCATAACTTAATTGTATTGGTTCTTGAGGTCCATTTAATAATTTTGTATGAAGCTCTCTGGCTACTGAATATTATTGTGAGCAATATTGTATGTAATCACTGCGTCATCAATTTTCTGTCAAAGTATTTTGATTATTCTTTCTCTTGAATTTGTTTGTTTTAGTGTATTTGATTTAATTCCAATGAAAAAGATCAACCAAAAAATAAATATGTCTTGACAGGAATTACGTCCTCTACATCCTCTTTCGCTCTCCCCCGGTGTGTGTTTGTGTGAGAAACTTGGATATCAGCTCATTACATTCCTTCCCTTACCGAACAGGAATAAACCTGGATGAGACTTTGCTTGTTTGTGTTTTTCGCTACATCATCGTAACCTGTAACTGATGGAACAGTAGTTGTTTAGACTGCAAGAGGTGGAAAGGACTCACAACAACACTTCTACTGAAATCTTAAATTAAGACTGGATAAGTAAAAGTGATTTGGGATAATCTGTGCTGTGGTAATAATACACTTGGATGTAGGCACTTTAGGTGCCTTAAGCAACAGGCTTCACTGTAAACATTTACACTAAGTTATACTATTTATTTTCTTCCCATATAGAGATAAATGACTTCCTGACTTGATCCTTTCTGCTGCATTAAATCACATTAAATAAAAAGTGAATTTAGGCCTCACAATGTTATGCACAGTATGGACATTTTTATTTGCTGATTTGCTAAAGGTTACATTTAGCAGTGTTATTAAATTATTGCTTATAAAATATTACTTGAAGTGAGATGTCAGCAAATGTAATCTAAATAGTGGAAATAAATGGCGCAATTAAAAATCCAAAATTGTTCGATATGATGCTTTATTAAAAAAAAAAAAAATCTTTAATACAGACCAATAACTGTTGACGTATATTGTGCATCCCACATTTTTCCACAAAAAAGAAAATTGTATTGTAATGTATTTTTTGTGTATAAATTTGTAAACAATTTTCACTTGGAAATTGCTCATATATTTCAGAAAGTATTACATAGAAACAGCATTGAATTAAATGTAAAAAAAAAAGTAAAGTAGAAAGACTGAATTAGTATTTTCTTGTAAAACATACTCAAATAATAATTTTCAAAACTTTGATATGTATATATGGGTCAAAGACAAAAAACGGTTTAAGCATAAAAACAATAAGTGTAATACTGCTTTAAATTGTTGTTTTTCCCCCAAAAAAATTAAAAATGTTTCTGTTTAATTTAACTGCAATTTTGTTTTTCCAAGCAAAAAATAAATATAAATTTTTCCCTGATTTACAGAAGACACCCACTAAAATGTCATTCAGTGTAACAATCTTGTCAGGCATAGTTACAACAAAAATCAATTTATGTCATATTAATAGACTAATTACTTTCACCCCTAATACTAATAAGTTGTAATTTTACATTTTTAAAAGTTGACACGATCCTAGGTTTTGCCTATTGGTCAGTAAGGTTTTTTATTTAAAACACAATAAAATTTAATATGCTCCCTTATTCTTTTATATATTTTAATATGTACACGTCAGAATAAGCATGTTGTTTGAATCTTTACATAAATATTGTGTTACACTGAATGACAATGTAACATTATTTAAACCAAATTTTGACATTTTATTCTCCAAAAACTTATTTGAAACCTTAAAAGTAGACACTTTAACTTACATTTAATGTGCTTTCTATGGACACAAAATCACTTTTGTAAATTTCTTTTGATGCAGACATCTTAACGTCTTTGACCCACATATAAATACAACCAGATCATGTTTATCTCACCTTTATATATATATACACACGCACACACACACATTTTACAGTGTATTATAGAAATTAATTTTAGTTAAACAACTAATTATTTGGTGTCAACCATGCTCTTATATGCACGTCCTTCCTCTCCTTTTTTTCTTTCATATCAATGATGTCATTGTGAGTCCACTTGACTTGGTTTAGAACAAAGAGAATGCATGAATACACTTCCAACACGTGTTGAATTCACAAAGCATAGTCAAACACACAGGAAAGAGCAGACCTGTGATCAGCAAGTACTGCTTTGCAGGCACAGTAAGTGTACTAATGCCTGACTCTAAATCAATAAAGCGCTGCATGCGTGATGACCTCATTGTGCAGACAGAGCTCAGCACTGTGGGTAGAGTCAATTTCAACTGATTTCACCCGACAAATCCGGTCAATCAGTTAAATAAGATTACCTGTTAAGAACAGTGCCAGGATATGAAAATTTTCTAATTTGTGTCATCAGTGCATTGCATTAAAATAAATGCATGTGTTATGCCATTCTTTGCCTTAATTGAATCAGAAGTACTTTTACACACAATCTGTCTTTTTAATGCATAATGGAGAGCACTGGTCCCTGATGAAAATGAATTAAAAATAAATTAAACACTGAATATGGTTTAGCGAAAAGAAGTTACCAGGGAAGCCGCAAGGGTTGCACTAGGCCATTAGAAGATACTCCACATATCAATGTCACTTAAGGTTCCTATATACATGACTGCTGCGACACTAAATAATTATTTATGAGTAAAATCTGATATGGGCATTTCTGATTCTATCACACAACCCATATTGGACAACAAGATAGATTTTCTAAGGCTAATTCTGTTTAGATAAGAGATCTATGCTTTGAGGGCCAGAGGGGACCCAGGGGATTATGACTCTTAAAGAGGGACAATTTGTGAAATTAAAAGTAATTGAAGAAGCCCTGAAATGACCAAACCTGCATCATTATGGCGTTTTAATATAGTTTAAATAAAGTTTGCTGCAGTAAAAAAATCCTCTTTTTGTCCTCTCACTTCAAAAACGCCATATTTGTTTAGGACTGTTTTGGCTTATAAACAGTGCTTGATCTGTGCACATTTCTCTCCGGATTCAGATGACCTTTTCACTGGAGAAAGCAATATTATGGATTGAGGATATTTTATCCAGTTTGAAGTTAAAATGTCTTGATGAATTTGTTTATTACAAACTCACAGCTTTTCCCTTCACAAGATGTTAAATGATCGACTGGAGTTGTGCTTTTATCAGCTGTTTGGACTCTAATGACAGCACCCATTCAATGCAGAAGATCCATTAGTGAGCAAGTGATATAGTGCAAAATTTCTCCAAAACAGTTTCAATTAAGAAAGAAACTCATCTACATTTTGGATGGCCTAAGGGTGAGAACAATTTCAGCAAATTGTTGAAAAAGAAAAAGGAAAAAAAAAAAACTAAGCTGGAACATGAATACACTCAGTCTTATCTTCTGATGACTCAAAAAGCAGGAAGTTCTTGGCCAGAATTGGTTGCAGTGAGGACTAGTCTGGCTATACGAATACGAATACGAGTTAATAACCTGCTTTGAAGGTCACATATTTTACAAATTTCTGGAGTTTTATTTTAAGTCTTGATGTCCTTAAGAACATATATTTGCGGTATAAGGACCAAACACCATCTCAATATATTTTTACAGCTCCTCTCTCAGAAGCTCTGTAAAGAACAGGTCGATTTTGGCCTGTCTAATTAATATTCATGAGCATCTCTTCTGATTGGCCTGTTGTTTTCTGAGTGACGCACAGCCAGGCCAACCACAGGTAACTAGGGTCATGTATGCTGTAGCATGCTGT
>NW_015654492.1:464325-465236 GCF_001515625.1 Sinocyclocheilus rhinocerous
GGGGGTTTGGCAAAAGGAGAGTGGGACTGTGGGCAGTGCTCGGGGTGGTGACTGAGTAGTTCTGACGTCACCATTTTACGGAAGTCACAACGTTTCGTGAAAAATCACAGCTAATTTATGCAGGCTGTGTGCATTTGACAGTGGATTGACTGTTTTGAAACTTGTATGGTAGTTACATAGCACCTACACCTCAGTTATCATGAAAAAAGCCAGGAAATTTCAGTTTTGACTATATGGGACCTTTAAGGTCTCAAAACAAAATGTAGGATGAAAACCCTCAATTAAACCCTCAACATGTTGAACAAAACAACTGTAATTTATTATTCAACAAGGCACTGTTGTGGTTAGAATCAAGGAGGTCTTTTCAGAGGTTGCATAACAGGTTATATGGAGAAAGCATTCATTAATGAGTATGACACTTTCTACACTGCACACCTGGCATGTGCAAATACTGATGTGCAGAGTGTTGCTTCAGACCATGGCTGTTGGTGTAATTGAGAGGGCTAGACACAGAAACAGGATCTTGCCTTTGTGCTAAGTCAACAGCTTTGGAATAATTGCATGTGTAGGAGGGAGGATGAGCAGGTATGCTGTGCATGTTTACTTGTTTCGATTCTCATTCTTGGTCAAGTCCTTAGATTCTGACTTTTTATCCTGATCAGTAGTGGTAGAGGAATTCTAAATCTGTTCTTAGAGAGTCAGTAATAGACTGAAAGAAAGTTGTTAACATCATTGTGGGGGATTTATTATGTCAGTTTTAATTAATATGATGATAATATGTTTTCAAAGTGTTGTGATATTTATTTATAATAAAAAAAAAAACTGCCTTCTTTCTTACATTTGTCTGTTTTAAGTTGGGCGATATAGCTAAATAATTTATCAACGATATAATGTTTCATATCGTTCGGTAT
>NW_015654492.1:465479-478690 GCF_001515625.1 Sinocyclocheilus rhinocerous
TAGATTTTTTTTTTTTTTAACCACTGTATTTTTAAATTAACACAATTTATTGAGACAAACAACAAATATTTTTTTGTTTTAACAATATAACACAAAATAAAAATTTAACATCTCATTTCTAATGTTTTATATGCAGATTAAATAGGTCTTAAAGGGGTCATGGCTTTCTATTAATCTCTTGTGTGAGACGCGAGTGCAGCAGTCATATTTGTTCGTCTAAATAATGCGCTGAATATGCATTTGTGTGAATGGCTTGGTTTCGGTTTTAACCTTTATCAAGAGATTGAGCTTCTATATTTCTCTAATATTTTGAATGAATAACGCATGGCACGTCTCATGGGCTAGACTAACAAAACATTAAAATGCAACAACGTCACTTACATCATCACCGCATCTCCCACGCCCTGATGCACACCTAACATTCAAATGCTAATGCTTATTTTAAATTCGACTAATATTCATTCTTTATTCACAATCTCCTCATCACAGGCAGGCACAGCACTCATTTCAGCATGTGTTCGTGTTTGTGTGTGCTGTCTGCATCACTCATAGCACGTGCCTATATCGTGCACTATATTGAAAAATTTTTCTATCGATATCGAAGAAGGTGTACCGTCAATAAATATCGATACCGTTTTATCGCCCAGGCCTAATATCAAGTAGATAGAGCCGGCACCAGCACAGCACTGATGAGGGGCGGCTGAGGTAACGAAAGGGGGCGATGACGTAGCACAAAGTAAAAAAAAATTTACTTTACAAAAAAAACCTTTTGTAGCCCATTCAGGTATTTGTCGGACCGCAAACAAACCTGCCTGCTACTATAACTGGGTTCACACAGATAGTGTTTTGGTCGGGAGACAGGTCAGTGGAAGTTTTTTCTTGAGCGCCGTGTTTTATGGTGCGTTCAAGTCATGTCGGACAGATCGTATTTACGAGTTGAACACACATGAACGCCACCACAAAGTCGTTATTACGAGTGGGAAACTCGAAATTTTCTTTAAGCCCCGAGTTTCCGAGTTGGGGTCTCAGTATAACGAATCTGACTTCAGAATGTAAAACAAAGCAACCTTCTGATAAAGCGTTAGACCGGCACCTGTAAAATGGAGCGTCGTTCAGATGAGGCATTAAACTGGCCTCATGACATTCTGTTGTCATTAATTCCCCACCGTAATCATGAATTTGACCTCATTGTTTAAGCTGGTTGCGCATCCTGATGGCCGCATTGAGCTTGTCAGGATGCGCTACCCCTCTATTAGAGCAGCTTTATTAAAGCGCAGGCTATGAACGCAGCTGTGGTGTGCAGTAGGCAGAGTCCGGTTCCTCACTAAAGCTAAGCAGGTCAGAGCTTGGTCAGTACACTGGTGGGAGACAATTTGTAAAAATGTAGCTTGCTGCTTCAGCTAGTTTTAGTCCAGTGAGCTGGGGGTGATCATTCCCTGGCTTGAATGGGTGCAAAAGTCCTAGTGTAATGACGCAGACTTTAGACTGTGAAAAGGACGTCGTTCAGATGAGGCATTAAACTGACCTCCTGACATTCTGTTGTCATTAATTGCCCACCTTAATCTTGAATTTGACCTCATTGTTTAAGCTGGTTGCGCATCCTAATGGCCTCATTGAGCTTGTCAGGATGCGCTACCCATCTATTATGGCAGCTTTATTAATAATTCATAAATTGATAATTTCATAATTTGAGAAACATTTCAGTATTTTTTGTTCATACAATGAGTCATATCAGCTTAGTTACCAACATTCTTCTTTTTCTTCTGGTTACATTTTCTTTTATGCTCCATAAAAGTAAGTAAGTGATACAGTTATACGACATGCGGGTGAGTAAATGATGACAGAATTTTTCTTTTTGGGTGAACTATCACTTACTTGCTTACTTACTTATTTACTTGATTACTTACTTTACGATTCTTCCAGGAATAGAATAAATGGCTCACATTATGAATGGGCCATTGAATCATTGGTTCACCCAGTTAATTCAAAACGTGGATTCATTCAGAAACGAATCACCGCTGTGTGTTACTCGGAGACACAAAACTGAAACTGCTCTTTGTTAATAATTGGAATCTTTTCTGGGAGCGTCCTAGGCTTTTTCGCGCTGATGGCCTGCACCCCAGCAGAGTCGGAGCGGAACTCATGTCGGACAACATCTCCAGGACGCTACGCACCATATGACTAGTAAGTCAAATCTCAAATAACTGCCCTGATGACTTGTGTTCTACCAGCTTAAATGATAGAAGTACTTGTGCTGGCCAATCTATAAAGACTGTGTCTGTTCCCAGAATAGTGAGGTCAAAATATAAATTCAATGCAGGATCTATAAAAAATCTGATAGAAATTAAACCGGAAAATTGCTAAATAAATGAACAAAAACAATTTTTAAAGTTTGGGCTCCTAAACATTAGATCACTCTCACCCAAAGCAGTTATTGTAAATGAAATAATCACAGATAATCGTTTTGATGTACTCTGCTAGACTGAAACCTGGCTAAAACCCCACAAGGATCTGTCCTAGGTCCTCTGCTATTTTCGATATACATGTTGCCCCTTGGTAATATTATTAGAAAATACGGGATTAGTTTCCACTGTTATGCTGATGATACTCAACTATATATCTCAACAAGACCAGATGAAACTTCTAAATTATCTAAGCTAACAGAGTGTGTTAAAAATGTAAAAGATTGGATGACCAATCATTTTCTCCTATTAAATTCGGATAAGACAGAGATATTACTTATTGGACCAAAAGACAGTACACAGAATCTCTTGGATTACAATTTGCAACTAGACGGGTGTACTGTTACTTCCTCTACAGTCAAAAATCTGGGTGTTATATTAGATAGCAACTTGTCTTTTGAAAATCATATTTCCCATGTTACAAAAACAGCATTCTTCCATCTTAGAAACATTGCCAAGTTACGAAATATGTTACCTGTTTCTGATGCAGAAAAGCTAGTTCATGCATTCATGACCTCTAGACTGGACTATTGTAATGCACTGCTAGGTGGTTGTCCTGCATCTTCAATAAACAAGCTACAGGTGGTCCAAAATGCAGCGGCTAGAGTCCTTACCAGGTCAAGAAAATATGATCATATTACCCCAATTTTACAGTCTCTGCACTGGCTACCTATTAAGTTCCGTATCAGTTACCAAATATTATTACTTGCCTATAAGGCCCTTAATGGGTTAGCTCCTGCGTACCTAACTAGTCTTCTACCTCGCTACAATCCATCACGCTCCCTAAGGTCGCAAAACTCTGGACTTTTGGTAGTACCTAGGATAGCAAAGTCCACTAAAGGAGGTAGAGCTTTTTTGCATTTGGCTCCCAAACTCTGGAATAGCCTTCCTGATAATGTTCGGGGTTCAGACACACTCTCTCTGTTTAAATCTAGATTAAAGACACATCTCTTTGGCCAAGCATTCAAATAATGCATCTCATAATCTTGTACTGCAGTTATATCTGATCAAATGCACATTATTATTCTTTAGTTTGGGTTAAACAAATCAATTTTGCTTGGTTGGAACAGCAGCTACGCTAATTATGTCTCTATTTGTTTCTCTGTTTTTGCCACGGGGATTTACACAAGCTTCAGTCTGGATCTAGAACACCTGAGAAGAGATGATGCCAACCCCTCAGAGGACCTCAGATGATGCCAACCCTGAAACAACTTACAGAACTACCACATTTTGCTATAAGTTTGATTGCATGATATAATAATTGCTGTTAATAGTGTTCATCGTCTTTTTTATTACGTCTTAAATTGATTTTTCCGTACATTTCTGCCATATGTACATTAATTGACAGTCACCACTGATAAGCTACCACTAAATATTGTAGAAACTTAATTTGCTGTAAAGTTGCTTTGCAATGATTTGTATCGTGAAAAACGCTGTACAAATAAACTTGACTTGACTTGACTTGACAACTGCTGTGGTTTTATAGGTAATATTTTCTTTGGCAAAACTGTGCAAAACAGACAATATTATAACCTATCTAATCTATTGTCCTGCCATTTGAAGTGTATCTTACCGTAATACATTTTGACAGATTTGAAGGTTTAAACAAAATATATTTTCAGCATTTAGAACATATATTTCGCAAATATTTTAAATACATTTCGACCAAATTTTGTTTCCAGTAAAAGCCTACATAAAGTCTTATATTGTACATCACAATCTCCCTGAGCACAGCAGAGGTCACTCACTTTGCTGATCATAAGCTGAGATACCTAATGGACATCAAACACATCCTCCATTAATGTGCATAAAGAATAACTCCACAGATGAAGGAAGATGAAAGTCAAGAGACTGATAAAAGGAGCACGTGCATCGGTTTGTATCGTGGATATAATCGGATCGATATCTAACGGAAAAGTGCTGATTTTATGGTAATATCATTTAAGTGCATGTTTGAACTGTTAACAAAGTGAGAGATTCGAAAAGGTCTTGGTTTTTATAGGTGGCACATTCCACATATTTTCCAGACTCTGAAAATGATTTTAAATTGATAAAGATGAGAACAGGTCAAGGACTTCAATAGAATAGACGTTTCTTTGGGATAGTATGCTAGAGTTGAAATGTACATTATTCTCATTTTAGGGGATCTCAAAGTGTTAATGAAGCCTCCACAGCACTGCACATTTTGGATGATTTTTATTTTTTTTTACCACAGTTTAATTGATTTATAGGTTTTCAAACAGCTTAAACTCAAAATACGAAGAATACTAATAAAATCTGCTTTCTGCTTTCTTCTCATTCAGTAAAGGCATCATTTTAGAGTTGTTTTCCGAAGCCTTGGCAGAGTCCCACTGCAAGACATCTACTTAAAATAATGACACAGTTGTTGAGGTAGCTGCCTATCTGCAATGTTAATTAATTTAATTATCATCTTTGAGATGTTTGCATCTTGTGCGGGAAACAATATCTTCACTGTGTCTTGGTCCACTGGATCTCTTCTGTGTCTCACATTTAATTTATACAAGAGTGCCGCAAACCATTGTACATAATTACAGTAATTAGATCTTAATATTTCCACTTTTTTGTTAAACAAAAATAAATAAATAAATAAATAAATACAACCCCAATCCTTTTGCACATGCTATTAAATATTACAATTAAAACACACCTATTGTTTTTACACAAAAATCTCAATTTTTATGTAATTTAACTTTTTTTTTTCTAGTTAAATCAAGCAAATTGGTATTGGTAAGTATATTATTAATGCACTGATATATTGACACCATTAACAGTCAGTTATTGTGGGTTGGGTAACCAATACTGCACAAATATTAACTTTACTATCTGATAATTATTCAAATCACCAGGTAATATATATATATATATATATATTATGCATCTATTTTCAAAATATGATGTACAATTCCTATTATGTTCTTTCATTTGCTGAATTGGAATTTAGGATATACTGTAATGTATTAAAACTAATTCAGCGTCCCCAAAAAACATATTTTTTCATTCCTCTACATTTTTTGAAACGTCAATACCTTTGTGTTTTTATGGAATCGTCTGATGACTCAGAATTTTTTTTCTCTTCTTCTGAGTGAGATGTTTTTGTTGTTTGCTATATAGAGAACAAATGGGTAAGAGTGAAAGTGGGAAAGAGATTGAGAAGTAGAAAAATGCTCTGTTTTTCTATGGAATAGTATGGAAATTGAATCTGGCCATCAGTCACAGAATGTTTATCACACAGCACAGTGATTGTTTTCCACACAGTCTTATTGGTCAGTATGTTTAAATCAGGTTTCTTTTGAAGACAGCTGTCGTGGAAATGAATGTTTATGACGATCTGTCCATAAAACTAATTCTCTCATTCCTTCTCTCAGCATGACAAGGCAGCTGGAAGCAATGGGGGTCTGCTGTCCAGCTAAGAAAATGTTTTCCCTAGCCGGATAAAAACATCAAATACATATGCAAATTGTATTTTCACTAAGGGACAGCCTAAGCAACACAGATGCTCAATTGTGACCATAAGTTTAATTGTAATAGTCCCTGTTGTTCATTAAATATGAAGAATGACCATTCAAATAAGAAAATCACAGTTCAGACAACGAAATTTAAAAAACCTAAATGAGGGCAATAAAAAGACCTGATAACTGAAAAGACATATAATTTGGGTATGGAGGGAAAATAGGGACCATCATTAGTAATAAAACTGTGAGAGGCATGCATAATGTATCACAATATGATATTATATAATTAACTGACCAATTACTGAGATAAGGTGAAGGGTTCATCTTTCATCTTTCTTGTTCCTCCTCACAATACAAAAAAGATCCAACCTGAGCTTTTGTTATGAATTTGTGCTCTCATTTGGTCACTCTTCATGCTGTTCATGAATTTAGATAATTGTAATCTTAGACATGTTTGAAGTGTTTTAGAAGTTTTAATAGCTTCTGGAAGTGAAATTTACTGCTGTGCCCAGAAAGATGGTAAGCGTGTAAGAGTTTTGATACAGTGACTTAAGACCTAACTGTTGAGAAATGGGTCCTAGTGATTGTTGAAAAAAAGTATTATACATAGGCCTATATAACAGATATGTCTCCACCTTTTTATTATAAAGTTATCAAAACAAATTGTTAACGTTTATGTCTGTACAACATGTTTAGCAGCATTAGCCTAAATGATAGGAGCTGGAAATTCATTAGTAAAATTAAATATATTTAATAATATAAAAAATGATATTTTACTATTTTTTGTATTTCAGGAGTTCATGAATTTAACCGTAAGCCTCTACGCTTGGCGTCCCGTTCTCTCGCGACCAGTTTGGCTATTTTGTTTGATTTCTCTCAAACAGTTTTAATAATCACATGAATTGAAATCAGAGTTTATCTAATGAGTGAAGTCACTGGCATTTTGTGCGTAAAGGGGAGGCGCACCGTGCCTTCATTTCTCCGCGCGCCCCTCTCCTGCCCAGTGTTTGCTGGGAACTCACAGCGACAGGTTGTTTACGGTCTGTTATGAGGAAGAGACACATGATTTAATTACAAATATTACGAGCTTCAGAAGACATTATGTAGGACTGAGCATTTGTGCCGAACGGCAGCGAGCAGTATGGTTGGAGACATCGAGACTTCTGGAAAACATCCAAAGATCTAACAGAGGCTCCTGCGTTATTTGGTTATACACAAACAAGCTTCATTCTTTCCTATTATACCGGAGTCTTAATTATGTGTCTCTTCAAAACCTGGTCAGCTGTAAGACTGGTCGCCGTCTTACTGAGTTTGGGGATTCAGCAGAGCACCTGGAAAGCAGTAAGTTATCTATGTGAGATCCTATGCTCTTAACATTTATTATTTTCATGATTTCTGTCACGAGTTTTAGGATTTTCTGATCATTTGCAGTGTAGCCAGTGGCTACTGTTGTGGGCTGTAGGATGGGAAAAAATATATAAAAATACTTCATGATGTAAGAAGTGGAATGATAAAGGTTAAACATTTTATTATGTCCCTGAAATAAAAATTTGTTAGGCTAGTTGTAGAACATGTCCATGGATTGATTGATTATTTATTTACTTATTTACTTATTTAAATGAAACGCATTGTAGGTTAAAATATATATTCATGTATTTAATGTTACAATCTAAGCAGTCAACATTATCACTATTTTTAATAATCTTTTGTATGACAAATTAATTTTTAAAAGTACAAATATCTATATGGTATCATAGTTACACTACATACATAACTATGAAATAATTAACAAATACTGTTTATAATTGAGTATAGCATTACAAACCAAAGGAATATGTTGACTTCCTAAAGCATTTCATTGCAAATATTAGCATGCTTCCAGAATCAGGTGAGATTTCTTTGAGAGATATTTGCTGTTTGAATGACACATCATACAAGTTAAAAGTGTTTTATAATGGCCCTGACATCAAAGTGTATTAAAATTTTCATCCAGATTCAGGTGAGGTTTTCTTGAGAGAGATTTACATATTTATTTTAAAAGGCATTGCACTGCACCACTGACTTAGAAAATGTATAGTGTATGCTGTTTAAGAGACAAATCGCAGTTAAAAGTTTTCATAATAGCACTGCCTCCAGATTTAGGTGAGATGCTCATGAGAGAGAATAAACATAGATATCAGCAAAAAAAAAAAAAAAAAAATTTTTTAAAGGCATCATACTAAGCTAATGATGTAGATGAAGTATAATCAATGCCGTTTGATTGCCACTGTGTCCTCTAGGGATCAGTCCAGTGCTATATTTAATGTGCTGATGTGTCAGATGTTGATTTGATTAGCGGTACTGACCTGAGATCCTGGCCTCCTTTTAATGATGTTTTGATGACCATTTCCAGTACAGGAACACTGTCATGATTTAACCTGAGCAGCAAAATTAGGTTCCTGTCATGAAAATTAAGCGTGCAATTCATGTGACTAATTGGCCTCCAAAACAAACTCTATCCAGGTTTACCAAACCTTTGTGTTAAGCGAATGCAAAGGTGGATCATCATTCCAATTTCTGAGGAGCACAGGCTCCACAAGAAGAGCACAAATCAATGTTGTAATTAAATGTAGTTGTTGTTTGGTACTCTCTCTAATGATATGGCTTTCCTTTACTGAATGGAGGTTCATTTCCTATAATAATGATTCCATGTGTTCATGAGCCTCTTCCTTAGGGCCACTGGATGCTATCTGACTAATAACAGGATTCTTATCAGTCAGTTATTTTTCTTCTTCATTTGACCTAACCTTTCTGATCAGGTCACCAGAGCATTTCAGGTTAGAGTGATTCAAGACAACAGGTGTCTATTTACTTATCTGTTTGACATATTTAGATATGTAGCCATAAAGGGATTTTTAGGACACAGCTGTATTATTTTTGGGCCAATGATACATTTTATAGTGCAAATTTGTGGGCAGACATATGAAAGTGGCCTTGAACACCCTTTATCAGCAGATGTGCCATAATTGGTTTTGCTGAGATAGTCAAATCCTGTGGATTGTTTAATTGAAACCAAGTGCTTTATTGTCCAGGTGTGCCACCAGTGCTAGTAGGATACAACTGCTTTTTTTTCTCTGCACTTCTCTTCTCTCTCACCCACCCTGGTGACTCTGAATGCAACTCTAAGTTCTGTGGCTCAAATGAAATTTGTTGGAGTGATGCATCGAGGTCTTTTCTCATCACTATTCCCCTCACAGTTTCTATATGTCCAAGTTGAGCCTTGGCCTTGGCTTGAGAAAATGCCAGGGAGATTTGTAATCTCTGGTTGGGTTTAATATGCTGATTACATGCAACGTAAATATAAGAAAAGATGTCATTATGCATTCAGCGGTGTAACATTTTTAAATAACCGCAGCAGTTTGTCTTGCCTAATTTTCCCACACAAATCTCCATCAATCTTTTGAATATTCATACTCTTTATATACTCAAACACAAATGCAAACTTGAAGACACAATGTGCATCTGTTTTAAAATGAAATTAACTCTTATGAGAGAATTGACTAAACAGTTGTCACTTTACTGTGTGGTGTTTCAATTAAAAAACCTGCATCTTATTCCCTAACTACCAAAAGTCCAGTTTTACCAAGTACTATTTTTATCCAAATTATATTTTTATAGAATGCAAATGAAAAATATAATTTTAAATTGTAAGCATTCAAATGATAATTTTCTGGTTGTATCTGAGCAATACATCTAAACAAATTTCATTCTGTAGCTATTTTTATCTTGTATCACCAAAAATGGTGCCGTATTCAGCTCATTTCGGCGTAATATATTTATTTACCTTTTTTGGGGGGGGGTTTATGATTAGCCAACAATAAACTTTTAGGGTTTATCATTTACTTACCCTCTTGTTGGTTGAAACCCAGTCTTCTGTCGTTCACTGAACACAAAAGGATCCAAAATAACAAAAGATTTATAAAAAGTCCATGCTAATGTGTCCATACTGCATTCCAAAAATTACAAAGCCATATGAAAGGTTCCTTTCTGAAATAATGTTCAAATCTCATTCACAGACTCAACCTGCCACCAGGTTTGATGTTAATAACATCAAACTCCATTGACTCTCATATATCTTGTGACCAACTGGGCCACTTTGACAAGTTTGAATGTATGTTCAGTGTGCGTTCTAATGACTTATATTTTGCAAGAGTCGAATGGATTACTTAGATTTTTACATTTCATTCAATGTTGGATAAATTTACTATGACAATGTACATTAATCTAAATTTTAATTTTTTACATTGTGTACATTGGTTAGAGGTTATATAGAAAAATCTATATAATATAATCGGTGGAAATATCACCACAGCTGGTGTTTTGGTGGTGCACAGATACATGCACAGCCATGGATATTTGTCCATTCAAAGTGTCAATCAGTAACATTCTTTAAAATACGGCGGGTTAACAGCACCCAGTTATTATTTAAATTATTAGTGTTTTCTGCTTTATTAGATGGGTGTTTTAGGCTAGGTATTTGAAATCAGTTGTCTGCCCTGAAGATTCGGATTTCTGCCTATTAGCTCAGTGAAGGGGACATAAACGCGTCCTTCACCAACGGATGAATAATAATCAACATAGCTGGAATGTTTATCCTTGATTTCCATGCTGACGTCATACTATTTATTCGATTTACACGATATGACACACAGACCCCTGATGCATCCCTCTAGAATAAATACAACAATTCACTTTTTTCTAGTATTGTTATGATTCACCATTTCTGTTTTCCTTTGGAGGTACGTAGGTCTGTTTCAGAAACTTCTGAATCTGTTTTTAACCTCAGGCTTAATCGGATCATTAGCATTCACCCACCTCTGACTCTCTCTCATTCCTCTCAGGAATAAGTGGGCGGCCATTTCATGTCTTTTTATGCAGCAAAGAGGTGAAACAGAAGCAACTTTTCCTTTTTATGTTGTCGATGAGACAGCATCACACACATTTTGTTATGTTTATTCTCTCTTTAATGCTCTTTCTATCTCTAATACATTTAATTATAGCAAATGATGGCAAGAGAGGTTCAAATTGGTTCAATGGCTGCTTCGGAGATAATGAGACTTTACAGACCAATTTTGCTGTGTGGCTAGGGTTTCTTGACGAGATGATTCTAAGTCTCAATATGATAAATATTTAGATCCTGTAAGTAGATATACAATGTATTTGAATTTGTTAACCCCCAAAATAACTATTCAGCACCCTTTTACCTTTTCAAAACCCATGTGATCTTTCTTCTGTGGAACACAAATCTAGTTAAATGAATGTTCAAGCTGTTAGCAAATAATATTTGAAATGTCATAATTGTTCCTGATTGTCATTTTGACTTAATGGCAAGTGACTGAAATTGTGAAATTGCTCTTTAATTAGCTTTTTCTAATGGGCTCAGCATGTTTATGCAGGTTCTTAATACTGTATGTGCTGCAGTTTGTAATTTCATTTGCTTCATACATTTTTTTTAAACATCATCAGGTGGAAACGATTCATCCAGAATGTGCTGTGGTGGCTGAGCATATGAGGGCTCGAGAGCAATGCATTCACACTCAAAGACAAGAGGCCCGCAACAGCAACAATATCACCGGTGAGCTCACCCATCTGATTTAATATAATCCTTACTACTTTACATCTTTTTATGTCCTTAATGTCTACTCATTTGCTGATTGGTAATAGGACATTTGTTGAGATGAATGTGATTTTTCGAGATATTCATGATGAACATGATTCTCAGACTGAGAGTGTTTATGATTGACTGGCGGGCTGAAAACTAGGTTTACAGTTTTAAGCATTACACTTTCCTATATAGGCCAGGTCAGGCAAGGTATTTAAAGGATGCAATCATGTGTAGAGATTTAGGAGATTAAAGGCAGTTATTCAAACAGAAGCTGTTCGATTCTGGCTGCTGATGAAGGGTGAGGATCAATACAGCTCCTTGCATTGTGATTTTGTGACTTTTTATTGTCAGTGATCAAAGGATAATGAATCATAATGTTTAAGGCATGATTCTGTTCACTAAGGTTTTAAGATGCATTAAACGTAATATTTGTTTTGAGGGAGATTGATTATTTGTCTTGTTTGATATATAATCTGTAAAGCACTTTATGTATAAAATACTTTATGTATAAATAAAAACAATAAAAACAATATATATATATATATATATATATATATGTGTGTGTGTAGTATAGTAATGTTAGACACATAAAATACAATACAATTTTTACAAAGTTAGACAAATAACAGTATAAATAAACAAGATAGATAGATAGATAGATAGATAGATAGAAAGAAAACACAATACAATTTTTAAATTAATATTCTCAGCAAAGTTCTTCCAAGTTTCTAAATGTTTGGATTTTCAATTCACATTTGATAACACTTTCCCTATAAATGTCCCTATAATTTACAGTGGAGAAATTATTAATTCTAATTGGAGGAATTTTTGTTTTATCTTCTATAAGACACAACCTTGGTGAAAGTCATCTCAGTCCTCTCCAATGTAAAAGGAGATGACATCTTAATACCCAAAAAGGCAGGATCTTTGTATGAAAATGCCCATGTAAAACCGTCTCAGGTTACTTATGTAACCATGGTTCCCTGAGTAGGGAACGAGACACTGCGTCCTCTAGGGGTCGCTAATGGGGAACACCTCGTCGTGAACCGTGTCTGAAGCATACATTGAAAAAACACCAACAACACGTTGGCTGGTGACCGCCCATGACGTCACCCAGGGGCTACCGCTTGCTCTTGCATAAGCTCTGAAAGGAACTGTCTCAACAGACCTCTAGTGGCCACACCCTGTTAAAGTAGGATACCTAAGTGGAGTGGTGCCCAAGGTGAACGGAGCTTAAACCAGCTCAAGAAAGGGCACGAAGCAACCGCGCAAAGCCCTCACCATACAGGATTTTAGAAAAGAACGCAAAGAACTAGCGTGCGAACTTACCACAATGTGGATTTTAGAAAGTGCACAAAGCCTTCACGTGCACACTTACCATAACATGGATTTTAGGATACCGTTCTAAGGGGGCTCTCGTGGCACTCTGAAAGAGCAGCTCATAGATGGAATGGTGCATACCAAACCCAATATGTTTGAGAGTCACCAACTCGATCTAAGAGGGGAGCTCGACCTACCGCATGTTCCAATGCTGGAACAGCTAGCAATAATTTACTTAGCTGAGGGAACAACACACCCAGCTCTAAAACGAGAGGGAGGATCGGACCTACAGCATGTCCCAATACTGGAACT
>NW_015654492.1:478885-505796 GCF_001515625.1 Sinocyclocheilus rhinocerous
AAACAATATATATATATATATATATATATATATGTGTGTGTGTGTAGTATAGTAATGTTAGACACATAAAATACAATACAATTTTTACAAAGTTAGACAAATAACAGTATAAATAAACAAGATAGATAGATAGATAGATAGATAGATAGAAAGAAAACACAATACAATTTTTAAATTAATATTCTCAGCAAAGTTCTTCCAAGTTTCTAAATGTTTGGATTTTCAATTCACATTTGATAACACTTTCCCTATAAATGTCCCTATAATTTACAGTGGAGAAATTATTAATTCTAATTGGAGGAATTTTTGTTTTATCTTCTATAAGACACAACCTTGGTGAAAGTCATCTCAGTCCTCTCCAATGTAAAAGGAGATGACATCTTAATACCCAAAAAGGCAGGATCTTTGTATGAAAATGCCCATGTAAAACCGTCTCAGGTTACTTATGTAACCATGGTTCCCTGAGTAGGGAACGAGACACTGCGTCCTCTAGGGGTCGCTAATGGGGAACACCTCGTCGTGAACCGTGTCTGAAGCATACATTGAAAAAACACCAACAACACGTTGGCTGGTGACCGCCCATGACGTCACCCAGGGGCTACCGCTTGCTCTTGCATAAGCTCTGAAAGGAACTGTCTCAACAGACCTCTAGTGGCCACACCCTGTTAAAGTAGGATACCTAAGTGGAGTGGTGCCCAAGGTGAACGGAGCTTAAACCAGCTCAAGAAAGGGCACGAAGCAACCGCGCAAAGCCCTCACCATACAGGATTTTAGAAAAGAACACAAAGAACTAGCGTGCGAACTTACCACAATGTGGATTTTAGAAAGTGCACAAAGCCTTCACGTGCACACTTACCATAACATGGATTTTAGGATACCGTTCTAAGGGACGTCCCCCATAGCGACCTCTAGAGGACGCAGTTCGAAGTTCCCTTGAAAGGGAACTTATATTAAATGTACCTCTTGATTCTTTGAACCGACCATTGTTGAACAAAACTGTTGAACAAAAGAGTACAAGTATATGTATTCCATTTCTGAACTGAAGCCTTTTCACCACTTTGTTTACATATGAGTTGCTCCATATGGACTTCCTTGAAGACTTCCCCAGAGTAGTATATTGTTTTCCATGAATTTAATGGTGACCTCTGTACCACCTTTAGTAACCTAATGAAATGATTTCTATAGACAGGTTTGGAGAGCACCCAAATGCTCTCAAATCTTAAACACACATCACAGCAGCAGGAAAGCTGAAGTACATGAATATTCATTGCTGTTTAATAATCAGATTTGTTTATTAAACATAAATGAAACCCTTTTCAGAATGACAGTAACTTATTGCACTAAAACCTTATAATTCCTCATATTAGCTGAATGTTATATTTGTATGCTTTGAGTAATTGTGTAGACTTTGAGCATAATTTCATTATCATTAGTCACTGTTGGCATTTAAACTATAGCAGAGTTTAAACTCATACAAGGGTTTAACAAATTTTCAATATGACTGTTTTTATTGTATTTCAAATAAATGCAGCCTTATACCAAACTTTGTTTTTGTATATATATATATTTATTTCTCTAAAAAGTGTATTTTCCGTTGATGGTCATTCAACATATCTGTGTATTCTGATTAAATAAATGATTTCATTTTTTTAACAAATATTTAAATTGCTCTTTTTTTTTTTTCATTTTATATATTTTATTTAATATTATTATTTCTTAAGTACACAACTTGTTTTAGAGGGCTATAAAAAGTGTAGAATGGACTTTTTGGATATTTTCCCTGTCTCTTGCCAGACTGTGCACTTTCTTGCTGTGCCGTCAGCATTAGCATTGTCATGACATAATTTCCTTTAACTTTAGAGTCATTTATCACATTCATGCCTCAGGTGAGTGCCTTAAAGTAAGCTGGCTGGAGAACTGAGCCAGGATTGAGATAAATGAGAATGCTAACAGAGAGCTTTCTCCAGGTATTAGACCTCCTTGGGCTAGTATGGCTTTATGGTGTCTCGTTTCCACCTTGACTGAGTTTTTAGAGCATTGGCAAGTGTGGTTTAGACATAATGAGGTTTTTACAAGTCCGTACCGGAATCAGTGCAGGTGTAAGTTCTGCCCTTGAGTTCTTAATGGAAACCCATGTTGCTCTGCTTGTTGATCGACATAGACTTTAATTAACACTGATCTTACGGAGGGGAGGAGGGCAGGTGCCATGTCCCTCTTTTGATGTATTACAGAGCAGCCTAGGCTTGACACTAAGTTAGAGATGAAAGAGGCATGCCAGGACTTATGACCACTTTTTAATGGTCAGCCAATCAGGTGGGTGTTCAGTACAGCATGTTTCCCTGCATGAAATTACTGTCTATGGAGAATAATAGGATATAATAAAATAATGAGAAAATTATACCATGAAAATGGTAGAGAGAAAAACTAAATAGAAAGACCAGTTCAGGTAACTGTAATATCAGTGATAATCAGATATCACATATGTCCTCCATTGTGTGGACCTTTCTGCCCCTCAACAGATTAAGCAATAAAAAAATCATCAATGACCACAATTCTGTTATTTATAACATGTCAAGATCTACAGGAAGTGATTGAGGAACCCTTAGATTCTATTCATCCTGATAGCTTTTACATCTTGCATCTTGTATGCCACATTACACAATGCATCTCGCTTGGAGAGGCGTCATTTGTCTAAGGTGAAAATAAAATGGGTATTTATGTTATCAATATCGAATAGAAGGCCATGTTCATGATCATTCTGTCAAGCTGTTGAAAGCAATTGGGAATACTTTTTGATTGTTTTTTTTTATACTAATTTCAAAATGATCATAACAATAAAACTGTAACTGCAATATCTATCTTCAACTGACAGTGAACAAGCAGGACTGGAATTGTTGGAATATTTTTAATGTGCTTTGTTGTTTTAGGGTATTATTATTAGGGTTTAAGTGGTGAATTAGATGTTTGGTGTTAGATCATGGCACGCTGGTACATATTTATAGTAACCTAATACGTTATTTATAATAAAATAAAGAGTCCCTAAAGACAAATGCAGTTATAAAAGATACTGGAGGAAGAGAATAAAAGACAGAAAAAAACTGAGAGATTTATGATAAATAGTTATGAATCACATGAATATCACAAGTGAATATGAGAGTTCATGGAAAATAACATATTTCATATCAGGATCAATACATAATATCAGCCATTTAGCCGTATTTCAGTGAAATGAACTACTGAGAGCTCAATGCCATTATCAGTCACTAAGTTCTAAGCCTAAAGCAGTTAGCGAATTTGGTTGAATTATGTGTGCGATTATTTTGCAGTTCTGCCACAGGTTTAAGATTGATTCAGTTACATTGATGACATTAATGTATCCAATCCATAGCTGTTAGAGCTTCAGATATACAGTATAGGTGCCCAGAACGTTCTGCAACATATAAAATGAAGATGTGCTTTTCAAAATAAAATAATAAAAAAAAACACTTAATCATTTTACAATTGTACTCAAAAAGTCTAAGTAAAATGTTTATATTTCATGAATCATATTTGATAAATCTCTGCTTGTCCTGTCAAAGACAACACAGGCAGTCAGATGGCCTGGCCATAAAAAATAAATGCATAGCTTTTTTATTTTCTCCAGTAGTGCTTTGATAATGCTTACATTAATGAGGTGGCATCAGGCCTTCAAAGTTTTTCTCATTCCTGTGGGGACCAGCCCAAGCTTCCATAAATGTCTGTGTGTGCCAGAGAGTTTCACACTCGTTCTCATATACTTTTCCAGCTCTCTCTATATGCTGAGTCTTATCTCTCTCGCAAATATTTTTCCATTACTGTAAAGGCTGGTGTTAATGTCAAGTGTTGTTGTGGTCTACTTGGATGTGATCAATGAATAAATTATTTTAATAACTTATCATTATTATTATTGTTATATGCATAAAGTGAGAATATAGTAAAGAGAGATAAGTAGTTGTAAGAGGCAAGTGAGTAAAAATAGAATAGACTGAAATTAGAAAATCTTTTAAAAGCAACTCTATTTTGTGTGTGTTTGTGATTTTGGAGCCCCCTACAATTAAGTGAGTGGAAATCACTGGATAGCTGTACAAGTGAATTTGTACTTACACAGTGTACACACTTCCAGAACAGAGGTTTGGGAGAAGCATGGATAGAGTTGGTTTAAATCAGAAAATGCTTTGAAAACCTGAAGAAGGCTTTAGTTCTGTCAGGAATCTTTATATACATTATTGTGGAACTGCTGGGAGTCAGCAACAGTTTTTCAGTGAGGATGAATCTGTTCTTCAATTAAATACCTATTTAGTTTAAGTCTGTCAGTGTTTATACAGTATGTCGGTGTTAGGCTATTTCAGTGTCATTTATATACTATTTTAGAATGTATTAATATTTTAAATTAGTATTTTTTTAGTTTGTTTTAATAGTTTTATTTTGTTTAAAAAATTTTCATTAAGCCAATAAATTCAGAAATTTCAGCTAATTTATTTCTAATTCAGTTTTTGTTTTATTGATTTTAGTAAATAAACTGGATATATTTCAGTTAGTTGCCAAGGCAACATTTAGTTGTTGTTGTTGTTGTTGTTGTTTTAATCTAATATTTATATTTATTTTATTTCAGCTTTGTTTGAAATAATGGAAACAATATTTAATAGGTACAGGTTTAGTTAACAATAACAACAGCAGTGTACATGTGTATAATATACTGAGGATATAGATCTGCGAGCAGCAGAAATAAGATCCGTTGCTAAGTTGTCACAGTCATATTTATGTAGTCATGACCAAATATGATCCCTGTGGCTCTCATTATGCTCAAAGTCTTCTTCGTTCATCCGGCTACGGTTTCCACAGTTCTCTTATATTCCTCAAACAGATGCTCACCCGTGAAGACTGTAGCTTATCTAAATCTTTTTATCAATTCTGTGCATGAGAGTCTATCTATCTATCTATCTATCTATCTACCCACCCATCCATCCATCCATCCATGTAATCACCTCATTGGGCTGACCCTATGAGCCTACACTTAGTCTCACTTTATCTCAGTAACCACTTTGTAATTGGACACTGTACTCACAGAACAAATGAATCATGGATGACTGGGCATTTCTACAACGTAAACACTGACATAACCCGCTTGTACACAGACTCGGCAGAATCATATTTATCAAATTGACCAAGTTTTAATGTGTCCCTGAGTGGCAGGTGGCCTCAATACTTCAACTCCTGTTTTAATAGAATGTGATGATGCTTCTTTTAAGAACAATATATTAAGTAGTATTCAGTAACTTGAGAAACAGGTTGTTTTATTTGAAACAGTACTGAGCAACACACAGTAATTGTTTCGTTCCTGAATGAATCAGCATTTTTGAACGAATCGGTTTGGTGAATGATTTACAAAGATTTACAAACTTACAAAGAAAGCCACTTGTTATGTTGCTGAATTAATCAATGTTTAGATCTTTTGTTACTTGTTTTTCCTTTTCAAAGAAAGCCTCTCTAGCTTGCGTTTCATAGAAAAAAGAGCACAATTCAGATTCCTTAGATTCACAATTTCAGATTCCTATTTCAATTTCACGTACTCTTTCTGTGTCTGTCTATTTCTTTGTCACCATTGACTGGGGCACAATCTCATTATACTGTGATGTGTATGACATACAGTAAGCCCCATGCTGGAGAAAGCATATAAAAACTTATAAAAAGCATATATGAAAAAGCTGATTGGTTTGATCCATCTGTGCTCTCCATCCACATACCATCTATATTTCATGAAATGTAACAAAAGGCATAAGCAGACTAATAAAAACATAATCCCATTACCGTTAAATGTTACTGAGAGGAAGGACCTGTGCATTACTGTAGCATAAAGTAACTAGTAACTAAGATTTGAAGTTATTGAACTTAAACAGTAGCTTCATAGAGCATTTTACAATGTGGCATAAAATCTAGAACAAATGAAACATCTGTTTAATTTTTGTGACTAATTACAAAGAAAAGTACTAGATGTATCTGTTACAGGCAATGTAATGAGCAGCTGTTGCTATCTGGTGTTTTATAAGTCTCTTTGCAAAATGATGTGTCAAAATGTAGCCTATAAAACGTTGCATGCTGATCATTATGTTCAACATTATTTTAATACAGGTTTCATAATTAGGAATTGCACCAAGAGTGGCTGGACCAAAGTCTACCCATCCTATGAGAATGCTTGTGAGATTGTGGAGGATGTGGAATCGGAAACCGAGGTGAAAAGTACTAGCTGTTCACTTTGTTTTTTTTGTTTGTTTGTTTTTAGTAGAAATACAAAACAAAGGTTGTGAAACAAATGCAAATGGAGACACTTTTGGGTTTGGTTTGCTGAGAGAGACTTATTTTACCCTCATTTTCATGTGTACCCCAAGATCCTGACCAGCTCCCTTCACCTCAAAGCTGACGACCTGTTTTTTTTTTTCAGATTCCTATTTCAATTTCACGTACTCTTTCTGTGTCTGTCTATTTCTTTGTCACCATTGACTGGGGCACAATCTCATTATACTGTGATGTGTATGACATACAGTAAGCCCCATGCTGGAGAAAGCATATAAAAACTTATAAAAAGCATATATGAAAAAGCTGATTGGTTTGATCCATCTGTGCTCTCCATCCACATACCATCTATATTTCATGAAATGTAACAAAAGGCATAAGCAGACTAATAAAAACATAATCCCATTACCGTTAAATGTTACTGAGAGGAAGGACCTGTGCATTACTGTAGCATAAAGTAACTAGTAACTAAGATTTGAAGTTATTGAACTTAAACAGTAGCTTCATAGAGCATTTTACAATGTGGCATAAAATCTAGAACAAATGAAACATCTGTTTAATTTTTGTGACTAATTACAAAGAAAAGTACTAGATGTATCTGTTACAGGCAATGTAATGAGCAGCTGTTGCTATCTGGTGTTTTATAAGTCTCTTTGCAAAATGATGTGTCAAAATGTAACCTATAAAATGTTGCATGCTGATCATTATGTTCAACATTATTTTAATACAGGTTTCATAATTAGGAATTGCACCAAGAGTGGCTGGACCAAAGTCTACCCATCCTATGAGAATGCTTGTGAGATTGTGGAGGATGTGGAATCGGAAACCGAGGTGAAAACTTCACTACATGCAATACTGTACACATCCTCAGAGAATCTTATGGCCTACTAGCTGTTCACTTTAAGTTTTTTTTGTTTGTTTGTTTTTAGTAGAAATACAAAACAAAGGTTGTGAAACAAATGCAAATGGAGACACTTTTGGGTTTGGTTTGCTGAGAGAGACTTATTTTACCCTCATTTGTACCCCAAGATCCTGACCAGCTCCCTTCACCTCAAAGCTGACGACCTGTTTTTTTTTTTTTTTTGCCTCTTATTTACATGAAGTTGAGCATTTCTCAACTTTTTAAGCACTGTCCAGAGGGACTTTGCACTGGCGCTTCCTTTGTCCACTGTCAGGCCCACAATCTGCCGCAAACGTTTACGGTCAAGCTCATTTGTTGATCTCTTTTGCACTTAGTTCATTTTCTTTGAAAATATCTCTTGCTTTTTAAGTGTTTAAGTGTTACTTTTCTTAAGTGTTGCTGGGAGCAATTTGTTATTGCCAATAAAAATAGCTACTGAATTTAAAGCGTAAATAACCTTTCATCTGTCAGGCAGTTCCCTTATATTATCTTTCTTTTTTTTTTTTTTGTGGCAGAGGACTGCAGTCAAATGGTAATGAGAATAGAGACAGTACTTTGAATGAAAAATGAGAGATAATATGATAATGTTCTGTACACACACACAAACAAGCAAGCAGTCCAATGTTAATAGATGAGCGTGTTCCTAATGTGAACAAGCCATTTACCAGTAGTTGAATCAGTCATACAAGAACATAATACTCTCTCCTGAGTGCTAAATTTAATCTCTACCACTTAAACTCTATTTTCATAATGACTTTCACCTGTGCCTGCATCAGGGGAGGTAGCAATGGGGTTAAATATGCACCTGAAATATAGTTAGTTGCTGTAATCCCAGAACAAGATGACCGGTTTTGAATAACAGCTATGTCCGAAAAATGCAGGATGTAGAGGTTGGAACACATCATAGGGATCTCAATCTAATGTTTGCATTTCATCCTGTCTATTAACAGACATTTTTGCATTGTAAGCAGTCATTCATTGCCGACATTATCCCTCAATCCTTTGTATGCGGTTCGCAGGTGACATTAAAATGGCCTCTATTGGAGTACCCAATTTATTAAAGTTACCATTTTTTCCATTAATAAATAATTTAAAATAATAACAATATATTTTACATTTTTATACATTTTATTATTGTATATAACTTTTTTTCAACATGACTATTTATATTTGCTTGGTTTTGGGCATTTCTCATTCACTGCACTAGAGGTTGTGGCACAAATAACAAACAACGGAATGTATAAATTGTATTATTTCATCATACATTTTTATTTTTATTTTGCTGCACACTATCATTGGTTAAAATAATAAATCTGTTATAAGATCCATGATATTTCAGACATTATGGTGACACTGTTCTTGTCTTCATCCAGCCTTATACTCTCATACATGATTCATGAACTCTGCAGGTTTAGAATTATTAAGATTAAGAACCAAAGATCCAGCAAGCCTGTGGATAAAAGTGTTTTTTTTTTTTTTTGCAGCAGCAGCAGCAGCATTTTTAATGAAAGATTGTTGCATCAAGTCAAAGCACCATTGTGCAACAAGCAAAATCAGTTTCTGTATAGCTTGTTTGCAAAATCAAACTGTCACATTCAGTTCAATGGGACAGTTTATTTAAGAATAGATTTATGAACAACTACACAGATATTTTTATGTGTCAAGAATAAGCCTTAAGAACAACAAAAATGTGTTGAAGTGCACAAATCAAATTGAAAAGACTTGCTGTTTCTCTGTAATATCTCTTTATAAAAGACTGATATTTCCCTGGAAATAATTCTATACATTTTCTTTTTTTCTTCTTTAATTTTCTTCCTATGTTCTAGACCACATATTACTCCACTTTCAGGCAGGTGTACACTGCGGGTTACGCTACCTCTCTGATTTCCCTCATCTCTGCCATCTTTGTGTTTACAGCCTTCAGGTACATCGAGAATCCTCACAACGCTCATGCAACCAAACACATTTTATAAATGAATCACTGAGAGGTTTATGACAATTTGTTGAATCATTTGGCATCATCAGTTGAATCATTTTACTCTGCCCAAAACAGGAAGTTCCACTGCACAAGAAACTACATTCACATCAATCTCTTTGCCTCCTTCATCCTGCGAGCCAGTGCGATCTTCATCAAAGATGCAGTTCTCTTTGCCGATGAGAATCTGGACCACTGCTTCATGTCAACAGTGAGACTCGCCAGCTGTCACAGGCACATGCATAATTTGTTTTTTATAGACTTCAATCCAACGGATAAGCTAATGCATGCTATTCAACATGCCAGAGCTCATGTTCCCAATCAGTCTTGTGCTCAGTGAACGTATTAGGTCACAATGTATGATGCTACAGCATCTATCTGGAACAGCAAAGACATTTCTAAGCTTTACACCAGTTTCTGTCAGCAGAGTGACACTAGCTTCACATTTTCTGCATGCTCTCTTCCACCCCTGTCAGTATCAGCCGGCTCATCTGTGCCTTAAAGGCACACTTTTGAAGATCTGCCTCCGCTAGAACTCACAAACACCTTCTTTGAAGTATAAAAAACACTTCTTACATAGCTAACACTCTTCTTTCCACTTCTCTGTGATGGTATTTGTGCTGGTTCTTATCAGCACCATTAATTCATCTACCTTAAAATTAAATGCCTGAGCACTGCAACAATATCATACTTTCATTTGCAATGCGTAGGTCTTAAAATTTGCTACATGCTGTGGCAATTGCCACTCAGACAGTATGTGTACTTTTATATTTTCTGTTTAAAGATATGTATTTTAAGAACATCCAGTACATCTTGACAGAGCAATTATAGCACTAATACTGAATTCTGAATGTTTTCCTCTTCAGACCTCTTGCAAGGCGGCGGTGGCTTTCTTTCAGTTCAGTATCCTGGCTAACTACTTCTGGCTGCTGGTTGAGGGGATGTATCTACAGACTCTTCTAGCTCTAACTTTTGTCTCACAAAAGAAGTATTACTGGTGGTACATACTTATTGGCTGGGGTAAGTGTGGGTACTATAGAAGATACTTGGGAACATATTGTTATATGATATATAATGTGATGAAATATTACTAATTTACACTAAAATTACGGTCAGAAGTTTTGAATAATTATGATTTTTTGACATAAATATAGTAATATTGTGAAATCATTTTTTCCACCATTCAAAAGTTTGGGCAATCGTGGCCTTCTGTATTATGTTCCATTGGTGACACCTGTAGGCATGAGATGAAAAATCAACTTTTTCCCCCCCTAAACATGGATTTTTATAGGAAATCTCAGTATTAGATATGAATACATGAAACCTTTTCTTGATTCTGTGTCAACATAGTAACAAACATGCTTTACAGTTTGATGAAATTTTATTCATTTAGTTTGGCTGTCTGTATCCTGTAGGTCTACCAACACTAATACTGACCATCTGGGTTCTAGCAAGGAATTGTTTTGATAACAGAGGGTAAGTCCAGATTGATCTAAACCCTTTAAACTAGTGTGTGATACTGATATTTGATTTATAGTGATAAATACTGAAAAATACATTTCAGTGCTGTTTGCAAAAGTGCAGTTACTGGTCTTCTTATAAATAATCATAAGCTCATGTGAATGTTGCAGGTGCTGGGATGACACAGATGTTGCTTACTTTTGGTGGATTATCAAAGGACCCATCACAGTGTCTCTCCTGGTAAAATACAGCTGATTTAATCAAGTATATAAGACCACATCTGGAAAATAATGGAAAATGCTGGTTGCAGTAGAATACAGTATCATGAATAATTTTTTCATGTGCCAGAATTGTGCAAAATCAAAATGACATTTTCTAACATCTGAAAGTAAAGCTAAAAAGTTATGTAAGACAGTATGTAATGCTGTTAAATACTTGCATTTTTCTTTTGCCCTAGTCATTTTGATTGTTTTGTTCTGAATATTTGAACACACGGTAAATTGATGTGTAGTGTACAGTATATTAGATTTTTCCTTAATTTATTATACAGAGTTACATTCTTTTACATTTTTTGATCTATAGATGAATTTCTTCATCTTCATAAATGTGATCCGGATTCTTGTGCAGAAGCTGAAGTCTCCAGGAATGGGTGGCAGTGATACCAACCACTTCATGTAAGGAATAAAAAGCATACTCAAAACAAAGGCAGTAAATAATATAAAAATGTTTGATTCATAGACAATTGGCAAATACTTGAAGACTGGCACACATGCTACTGAAGTAATGTATTATTGCCATGTCAAAAATCTTTTTTTTTTTTTTTTTTTTTTACGTTTTATTTGTTTACTCCCACATGCAGCATGCTGTTTTTAGGCTGCATTCATTTACAGCCATTGCAGTTGCTCATTAGTCCCTCATGAAAAAACTCCCTCCAAAATGTACTTTCATTGTTTGTTATTAATCTGACTTAATGCTGAACTTTATGTATACTTGTAGGAGACTGGCCAAGTCTACCCTTTTCCTGATTCCTCTGTTTGGCATGCACTACATGGTTTTTGCCTTCCTGCCAGAGAACACCGGAGAAAACGCTCGCCACTTTCTTGAACTCGGCCTGGGTCCCTTTCAGGTGTGTACTGCCCAGCATCTATGAAATTCACAGAATACTAATGCTCATCAATTGTGGAATTGTCTGATGTGCAATATTTTGTGATATCACACTATAAATGATCATTTGTGTCATATATATGTCAAATATGTAAATATACTACACATTGAGTAAATGTATAATATATGTCTGTAATGTATATATGTCAACTAATAGCTGCATATGTTTTAGTGAATTGAGCTGTACTGTAATTGTTAATGCACCCAGAGTGACTGACTGTTATACTGTGTTTCTGTACATCTCAGGGTTTTGTTGTGGCTCTATTATACTGTTTTCTCAATGGAGAGGTAAGCCACAAGTGTTTCCTAATAGTAAATAAATAATTTAATGGTCAAAAGTTTGGAATAATTAAGATTTGTATAATGTTTCTGAAATAATTCTGTTATACTTCAGTTACAGTTACAGTTACAGTTTATTAAGACAGTGTGATACTGAAGACTGGAATAATCAGCTTTGCCATCACAGGAAGAAATTACATTTTAAAATGTATTAATATAGAAAACAGTTATTTTAAATTGTAATAGTATTTCTCAATAATACTGTTTTACACTATTTTTCATCAAACAAATGCAGCCTTGGTGAGCATAAGAGACTTCTTTCAAAAACATTACAAAATCTAATCTAAACTTTTGACTGGTACACTGTAAAACCTGATAAGTTAAGAATACTCAAAACATTTGTAAAAACTTATTGCCTCAAAATATTTGAGTAAACGAACTCAATTTTTTTCAGTGGTGTGAAAAAGTTTTTGCCCCCTTCCTGTTTTTTAATTGTTTAATTGCTTTTTATTTGTTTGCATATTTGTCACACTTAAACGATTCAGATCATCAAACACATTTTAATATTACACACAGATAATGCAAGTAAATACAAAATGCAGTTTTTAATAAAAAAAATAGGAAGGGGGCAAAAACCTTTTCACGGCACTGTAAGTCCAATTAACTTTCATTATTATTTGAGTGAAGTTAACTCATTTCATTTAATTAATTTCACTGTTCGGTTTTACAGTGTAGTGTATGTGTAAAACAGGAAATACATCCTGCTTTCAAAAATGCACATACATTTGTTTGTGTTTTCAGGTACAAGCAGAACTGAAGAAGAGACTGTGGAAGTGGCAGACACAAAATTATTTGAGATACAGTAAGAGAAGACGAACCCTCTTTACTGAGAGCAGCACAGTCACACAAATCTCAGTTTTAGAGAAGTCCAGCCCTAAGGAGCTGCCCTTAACTGAGTCCCACAACAGTGTATCATCCATCTGAAATCAAGCTTTATATTTCATCTCATTCCCTGTTTCTCTTCCTCTCACACATTACTGAAACAAGCTTTCTTGTTGCTTGATGCTGATAAGAAAATACTCTCTATTTTGCATAATGCAGAAGCACAAACCATGTTGTTTAGTTTCCTCTGCTAATTTAAATGAGATGCACTGACTATTTACAGACCAAATTAAAGGGACAGTTCACCCCCAAAAGAGCAGCTTGCCTTCTTTAGGAAACGATGATCATAAAACTGATTTCTCTGTAATTTGTATTTATCACTCCGTAGTTTGTCAGTTGAGACATATTGTCTGCTTGGCTTGAAAGTTGAGATTGCATAGATGTATAGATGTTGAACACAGCTAATTGCCTTACAGTAAACAGAGTCCTCATTTTGGATTCTCCACAAATAATAGCTAACAATTAAAAGTATTTTCATATTCATAAATGCATATTCATAATCATTTCTTTTGTATATCGTGTTTCAAGGCAACATATTGCACAGTGCACTGGCCCTGTATATATAAAGAAATATAATATTTATACAGGGTGTACAAAGTATTTTTCTTGAATAACAGGTATTTTCAAGATTTTTTTTCTTCATTATAAACCATGTTTAAATGTTTCAATTAAATAAATCATTATGATTTATTGATAATGTAAATGTTTTATTGGAAAATACATGAAAACACAAGCAGTCTTGGTACAAACGTACAAAGTAAATACAAATTATAAAGATGATTAATCATATTGATATGAGTATTTTGAGTAGTTATGACTATTATAATGAATAATACTGTTTTGAAAATGGCCTATTTAAGAATCCTTTTGCAGTGCACACATCTGGAGCACTAGACTGTAAAGTTTCTTGTTTGGTAGAAATGTTATCTTGTTTTATTGTTGCTAAATGTGTTTGTAAATAAATTGCTGCATATATTTTACTTGAAGTAATATGTTTGCCCACATGTGTGCTCTGTTATTTGGTGTTTTAATTATAAATATAAATTCATAAATTATAAATTAATTCACATTAACATCTATTTTCAGGAATAATAATTCTAACATATTATTGATTTGGAGTCACACATTAGTATTGATATATTTTGATAGGTGAAAAGAATTGTTCATGTGACTCTGAGCAGTTATATACCGAGTCTGACTAAACTGATTCTATATGCTTTTCACACTTTTTTTTTTTTTGCAAAATGAGTGGATAGAATATTAATTCGGGACCATAAATTCGAAAGCATTCAATTACAAAAAAAAAGACTGTGAACTTTCTGACATATGGTTACAGCTCAAGTGTATTTATTCTCTAATTGTTTTTAAAGTTGTGTTGTATATTGTCTTTTTCAGCTTGTGAAAATGTTACCCATTCAGATAACTTTTGTTGTCTTGATTGTAAGCGTTGTTGCTACATTCACCAACCTGCCTTAATGTATTCAGATGTGTATTAGCTTTGTTGAATGTTAAATGTATGGAGTAAATATTTTTATGATGTGCTTTGTGACGTTGTATTATTATGGTATATATGTAAATGTGCAGCAGTAATCTTAATGGCCTTGGTAATGACATTTTTATTTGAAATTTAGATTTTTTATTATTATTTTTTTTTTTGTAAGCAGGTTCACCTACTCTTACTGTATTTTTCCACAAACTTGACATTATTTATAAACTTACATAATCATCTTAAAGACACATTAATATGTTTTTAACATCTGCATTTTTACTGCCTTTAACATATTGTGTCCTAATACAAAGGGATTATTATTAGAAAAGTTCAACTTCATCTTCACTTGTCAAAAACATTTAATGATGTTTCAAAATGAATAGTCTATAATGTGCAAAAAGATTTACCATACATACATCCAACAAAAAATCATTTCACATCACAATCAGTGACATAAAATATGCACAAAGAAAAACATAAAAAGCCAGTAAGTTTAGCTGCAGTTAACACCATCTAGAACATTCAAATGAATCTAGCCATTACAAGTCTGTCAAACCACTGTTATTAGTATTCTTGTTTTCTGTCATATGTTAGTTTAAAATCAGAAACAACGTTTCCACATATACTTTGCGTGAGGTGACATGAATTATAGCATACTCCTCCATTAAAAAAAAAAAAACATCTTCAATAAAGCAACATTTCATATATTACATCTAAAGCCATAGCTTATTCTACAGTATTAGTTATGATACATTTTCACTTACAGGGGGGAAAAAACATGTAATTTCTGTGTTGTGAAATATAAAACCCCACACATTTTCATCTCCATACCCATGTAACGCTGACAGTTTACTTCATTTCCCATCAGCCCATTTTTATGTATTTTCTAAGTCATCAGCAGTTGAAATGTGCAGTGCTGATTGCAGGCTCATGTGCTGAAAGCTCAGTCATTTCTGTTGAATGTTGTATGAGGTATAACGTGTGCAGGTTTTCTAGTTCTGGGTAAGTTTCTGTGTAGAATCTGCCAGCAATGCAATCCCAGTACTTTGAATGAAAGGTATTAGGTGTTTGTTAGACCAAAATATGTCATTTAAAATGTACTTAACCTGTTATACAAAAAGCACTGTAATAATTCCCGGGATATATTAAAAATAGTCATGATGTGTTTTCAAGAAAGTGCACATGCTTGTTGGCCCTATGGGTAAGACTCGCTTATTTTTGTGATTGTGGTATTTTCTTTTGAAACAACAATATTGCTGTACATCATTTGTAATATAATAACACCTACTTTCTTTGTGTGCTTTAGCGCCCAACAGATCACAGGAAATGCATGCATTGTTTAAGAGGAATGGACAGCAATGCTGATAACTACACATTTAAACAACATTATAACTAAGATCTCTTTAATCACAATTTTAAATGACTTAAATTCTCATTTTTTAAATAAAACCCCAGCTTAGGATATGTGAAATGGCCACAAGTACAAACTAGATTTTGTGTTATATTGGCATGTATACGCACACAATCTGTCTACAATGTATTGCTAAAGCATGTTTACTCAGTGTGACAACATTGAGCAGAGAGTAGCCTAATGTGAACGCACACTGATCATGTCATTGAATTAGAGAGACAGATTTTACAGAAGTAACATCTCTTGAAAAGACAGTGTTTTAATTGAATATACAGAATATTCAACAATTATTAGTCAGCTGTTTATTACTTGCTATCATAATTCTAAAATTACATTTATTGAAATCAAAGTCATTTTACATCTTGTAAAAAGATGATAAGTGTCCTACATGGATCACAATAACTGATCCCACCTAAAATGTCGTCATTTACCCTCACTTTTTTTAAACAATTGTAAACGCTAAACATTCCACTTAAAGTTGAATTCAAATGCTCAATAATTATAAAAAAAAAATCTATAATACAGTGTAATTTTACATATAAATAAATATTGATCATATAAAAACATTTACATTTTTGACCTTGTGTGCATCTTTTTGCAGTTATCGTTAAAACAAGGCATTTGTTGGAAAAAGTAATGCTTCACAAAGGGAGAAATATATATATATATATATATATATATATATATATATACTAAATTGGGAAGAAAAAGGGAACGAGACACTACGACCTCTAGGCTTCCCCATAGCGACCCCTAGAGGACGCAGTTCGAAGTTCCCTTGAAAGGGAACGTCTCAGGTTACTTATGTAACCATGGTTCCCTGAGTAGGGAAGGAGACACTGCATCCTCTAGGGGTCGCTATGGGGAAGCCTAGAGGATGCAGTTCGAAGTTCCCTTGAAAGGGAACTGTAATGTATTATGATCATATACATTTAAATGTAAAACTATTATTCTCCTAATTCCCAAAATCAGTATTTTTTTTTTTTTTTTTCAGTTTTTGGAAGTGGTTTTTCAAATCAAATTACATATGACACAATGTTTTTTCTTTCTTTCTTCAGCATTACTGAAATTGAAGGCCTGTAGAAAGATACACCAAAGAAAAGAAACAAAAACTAGCTTGAATTCTCTGAAGGCCTCTTGTTTGCTGAAGCATAATAAAAGCACTTTCACAGAGTGATGCAGTTATGTGTTGCAGTTTGTCTTTGTAAAACCAAACAGTTGACTCTTTTGTGCAAAAAAGGCACTTTGAAGAAGCAAAAAACATCTTCGTATGAAGTGACATCAGTTGCAAAGACTTGCAAACTTGTACGGCAATTGACGTCTTAAGGGGTCAAATATAAAAAAAAATCATCTTTGGAATCTTAAGTGCTCTATTTGTAAATGCTTTATGACATTAAATTACAAAATAAGCAAAATATCAAATATTATGAGTCAGAAAAGCTATAAGAAAATGCTCGGCTTTTAACTGAGAAATTTAGCTCAGTTAAAATGAATTTATTCATTGATATAAGTGTAAAGGCTCGTCATTCTTTGCTGTAAATTCACTGTATGACAGCTAATAGTCATAGACGTGTGTGGGGGAGGAATCAACATGCATATCACAAGTCTATTACACCCATATTACCCAGATATGCTGTATATTAATATGCCAAACATTGCGGCATGAGCTTTGTTGCATTGTTGTATTCTAATTGACATTTTTTGTACTAGCGGCTGTTTAAAAAAATAGGAGCACATGAAGCACAAGAGGAATATACTCATGAAAACAATTTCAAAAACAAAAAGTTTTAATGAGGTTTCAAATGCTAGTTTTTCTTAATGTTAGTTTAAGAAGCGTCCCCAATGCGTGTCATTGTTGTCCTTAAACTTGATTTGCCTGCAGTCCTTCATTCTACAATTACAGCATATGAAAATATTTACATGTTAAATTAGAATTAGGAACTGGGAACCAGTTATCCATTAAGTTCCATGTGTGAAATATGTGGTTTCTTCTTCTTCAAAAATGACTCATGTCCCACATCCCATTGTGGTGAGGCTGGCAGCTGTCTTCATCCTGTTTGCTTTGACGATAAAATATTGAGAGTCGAACTATCACAAATCTTCACAGACAGAGAAACGAGAATATGAGAGACTCGTGTGATGTTGATATGTACAAAAATATCCAACTTGTTCACGACTTTCAGCTTTCTGGATGAAAACATCCTAAATACTAGATTGCTATGGATTCCTTATTTCCCCTCGGCCTGTAATTCCTTTCAGTTCAGATCAATTCTGATTCATCCACAAGTCCACATCAAAAGTATCCATGTTTGCTTGGCACACAATAGACCAATGGTTGTGAGCTCCTCAGAGTTCCATAGCAAAAGCCTGTCATCTATGGACGGTTGACAGATATTACAGCTTCAACCGACACAATACAGACTCAAAAGATGAAACAGGACTCAGATGTTGACGTAGATTATTTTGTAGCTCTAGTTCTGAGGAGTTTGGCCTTCAGTCTGTTCCTCTGAGCGCTCATGTGGCCGGTGTTTCAGCCTGCAGGCTGGACATGCGGATCTGTGAGCTGCTCTTGCTGAGGATGGAGAGCTGTGTGCCCCCATTCACACCACTGCTGGCCAGGGACGGATGCCTGTGCTTTATATCCACCGCAAAGTACCGGTTCACCGTCCAGCTGCGCCATTTTCGTTTGATTTCTGACTGCACCTTTAGGGAGAAACTTCAGTGGGTTATTAAGCTGATTGTATCCTACAGGAGGAGATCTTCAGATCTCTTTCCATGCTGCTCATGGACTAGCCTGAATTTTAAATCCAGCTGGTTAATTATTTACACGTAAGGCCGGTGTAATGAGCACTGCAATGAGAAAGGGCCACCAGAGACATTGCTTTATGCAAATATAATCCAATTTTAATGTTTTACTAGTTGGAATTTATAATAATAAAATCTGATTTTCTAAAATACAAAAAAAAAACAATACTTTTATAATAAAATAAATGTATATTAAAATTAAAATATACATTTGCGTTTATGTTTTTCACAGATGCTTTTATCTAAAACAGTTACTGAAAATGTTTTTCTTGTAACTAAAAATTCAAATTTTTTTATTACGTTCCTCACTTGCAATAACATTTTGAAGTGTTTTGAAGTGAATTTATCTGGATTTTTCCCATAGGAGTCCATTAGTAACTGTGGTAACTGGTTTTTGTTTTCCCCCATGCTAAACCAAACTGCAGACATTATTTTTCTTTTCAATAGCACTTAAAGGACTTACCTCTCCATTAAGAAAGCAGTAAAGAACAGCTACTACAAAACCCTGTGAAGAAAAATGGAACTTGTAAAAACGGTTGGTTAGGCAAAAGTAACAATTAATATAATCTTGTTTAACATATAAATGATATCTAAATATAATATATAGGATAAATGAAGGTGGAATAAGTAATACTTTTTCAATTCAGATGGACAATGACCTCAAAATAATACAGTACACACCTAATAATAATAAATAGACTATACAATACATTACAGTGTACAAAATATACATGAAATAAATAAATAAAGTGTAGTGTTAGTTCTGCCAGGTCACGTGAGTCAAGCTTGCCTCAGCTGATCCTCGTCTGCCTATAGGAATACAATGCCTATCACGGCATTCCTATACAAATTACCCTCCTCCATCCCCAACTCCTCCTTTTATCACAGTCAGAACTTGGCTTTCTGATATTCCTCATTGAATCAGACTCTTTTTATCCTGAATAATGTTGTTACACTAAAATGTCATTAAGAACATTAATAATGTCTGCATTTGTTTCTGTTCTGTTTACCCTAAGGGGGTTATTGCTGCACTCCCTGCTCATTTCATGACAGGCTGCATGGATGGGCAGGGAGTTTTTGCCTAGAACAGAACCATACCGTCAATCCAAACTGTATGCTAAATGTCGATCATCTTTAATGATAGAGGTCCTGACAGAAATAAAGTTGTCTCTTTGTACAAATATTTTAAGTTTAAAATATGAGAAGACAAAAGGGGACTTCTACCTGAAAAGAACCAAGACCAAGTTCAAACACAAGTCTTTCTCTTTTGCTGACATCTTCTGGTGTGAAAGCAAACACGGTATAGTGAATTCCAAATAGAGGAATGAGGAGAAGAGTGGAGCGGGCCAGACGCCTGTCAATCACACAACACCCCAATCATGTCATAGAAAGACTGCACATCTTGAATGTAATGCTGTTAATCTTAGAATATATGCATATGCATGTGTATGTGTATGAGTATGTGCATGTGCATGTGCATGTGTATATGTATATGTATATGTATATGTATATGTATATGCATGTGTATGTGTATGTGTATGTGTATGTGTATGTATATATGCATGTGTATGTGTATGTGTATGTGTATGTGTATGTGCATGTGTATATGTATATGTATATGTATATGAATATGTATATGTATATGTATATGTATGTGCATGTGCATGTGCATGTGTATATATGTATATGTATATGTATATGCATGTGTATGTGTATGTGTATGTGCATGTGTATATGTATATGTATATGTATATGAATATGTATATGTATATGTATATGTATGTGCATGTGCATGTGCATGTGTATATATGTATATGTATATGTATATGCATGTGTATGTGTATGTGTATGTGTATGTGTATGTATATATGCATGTGTATGTGTATGTGTATGTGTATGTGTATGTGCATGTGTATATGTATATGTATATGTATATGTATATGTATATGCATGTGTATGTGTATGTGTATGTGTATGTGTATGTATATATGCATGTGTATGTGTATGTGTATGTGTATGTGTATGTGCATGTGTATATGTATATGTATATGTATATGTATATGAATATGTATATGTATATGTATGTGCATGTGCATGTGTATGTGTATGTGTATGTGTATGTGTATGTGTATATGCATATGACTAACAGATAAATGCTGGACTCATTCCCTCCAATATCTGGAGACTGCAACTTCTGCACCAGGATTATAATGATGCCAATAAAGAGTATAAAGTTGATCTGAGAGTAAAAAAAAGACAAGATAATAATGCAATAGCTTAATATTACAGTCAAAAGTCTTTTGAGATGGAATATGTACTTTCCGTACCATGATAGAGGCAAGAACAGGACCCTTGATCACCCACCAGATGGCAGCATTGTCATTAATATCCCAGCAACTGCAGGCAATATCAGACATTTATCAGATTTAAACAGGTTTTTTTTCTAATTTTGTTTTAAGCTTTTTCATTGAATAACATATTAATTATAGATATTATATATAAAACAAATCCTTCATCTTACCCAATGTTATCAAAATGAGCTCTTAAGACTGCCCAGACAGTCACACATATTGTTGGAGTACCTGGGAAAACATGGGCAATCTAAATAAATATATCATTTCAGATTTTCACATGATTGCAACACCTGTCAGCACATAGCAAACACTTGTATGTGTGTGTGCTTTGTGTATTTTACTTTATACATAAAATATACAAAAAATGTTATAATATATATATAAAATATTTATGTATATTTCATTGCATACATACATATTTTATATTTATACATATTTGAAATAATTTTGTACATAAATATATTGATATTTATTTATTTACATAGTTTTTTGTGTACATTTCACTGTTATATATTTTTTTTTTTTTCTTTTTTTTCTTCAGTTTTTTAAGTAAATTAAATGTTTTGTTATAATAACTATATAAGCTATAATAACCCTGGTCTTACCCCATCCAATAATGGTGTACCAGTAAAAGTATCTTTTCTCAGGAAAGAACGTCTCAACAAGAAGCGTAAAGAGATATAAGCCCTCGATGATCAGCCAGAAGTAGTTTGACAAAACACAATAATGAAAAAATACCATAACTGCTTTACACTCCACCTGCAAAAAGAAAAACATAGAGTGAATATCACATTATCAAAATATTTATTTGATTTTGATTAACTAAAGCAGAATTTACATTTACATAATCTCACTGGACAATTAGTTAAAAGTCATCCAGGTTTGGATTGACATGAGGGTGAGTAAATGGTAACAAAATGTTCATTTTTGAATCAACTATCCCTTTAAAAACAGAAGAGTCACACTGTTGCACAGGGAAACATTCAAAGCACATTTAGCTAGTTGGCCAAGCAAAAAGCAACTGTGAGGTGACTACAGAGACCTCATTTTCTGAAGCAAATTAAAGCACATAACAGCAACACAAACGTGTCATTCTGAGACTAATTCCTTCCTCAAAGAAATGACATGGGCAACCTGGGATGTTAATGGGCCCATCACCATAACTGCCTGGGTATTTTGTGTGCGATGTGAAGGAGAGAGAGACTGAGACTCACAGTGTGTATAAAGCAATGGTTGCTGTCCTCCTCTGCATATAAAATGCCGTCTTTAATGAAGACTGAGATGGCCCTCAGGATGAAGGACACAAACAAGTTCATATGAATGAAATTCCTGGTGCAATGTAGCTTCCTGAGGGTAAAGCCATCCACAATAAAGAAATATTACATTAAACATAACAAAAATGCATCCTATATGTACAATGCCATTCAAAAGTTTATTTTATTTTTTTTTTAATTTAAAGAAACCTTTTATGCTTACCAAACCATTTATTTGAAATATAGATCTTTAGTAATAATATGTCTAAACAATTTGACCGAAGGTATATTTCGATGCATGCATCTTGGTGTACTAGTTTAGTATTATATTACAATATACAAATTGAAATGTCCAAAAATCTACATGTTATTCAGTTCTACTAATTTCAGGGGCTTAACGTAAATCATTATACTCCAAATATAATTTACAATTGTGTATCAAAATGCCTGTTAGTGAAAGCTCTCTAATACAGATATGCAGGTGTTTTTCGAAACACTTCACTAAGACAAATGTGTCCATATTCTGTAGTTTCCTCTGAAGCTTAAGAATAGAATGAACGCTCATGGCCTCTTTCTTGACCCAGGTTGACCTCTCACCTGAACCTGCAGAGAATGACCATGGCAGTGGTGAGAGACACCAGTGAGGTGCTGTAGCCCACAGTATACAAAGCCTTCACTGACACATAATACATGTCCTGCAAACAAAGAGAAGAAATGCTAATTATTGTCAAGCTAATTCAAACATGTTACAGTAAATGATAAAGCCCACCTTTCTATAATGAATATGTATTTAATATAGTTCAATTTCTTTAGAAATTTTGGAGGCTGAAAGAGTTTAGGAATCTTCTAAGGAGATACAGAAGGGACAGAAAGCAGGAAAGGTGAAGGACACTTACTGGACTTGTTCCATTTTCATTAAAAGGACAAACATCAACGTAGTGAGGGAACATCTCTGACCAGCCAGCCTCAGTGCAGTTACGGCTCACTTTACCAAACTCTACAAAAGGTGCAAAAATCCAACATATTTCATGAAGAAAATTCTAAGAGATAATGAAGAGCCAAACAATAATGAATCAAATAAACATTATTAACAAGCAGTGTTGTTATTTTTAACTAAATCTAAAACTATAAAATTGTTTTTTGTGAAACTATATATATATATATATATATATATATATATAACTGCAATAGAAATATTTATATTGATGTATTAAAATTACTAAAACTAAAACTGTAATAAAATAAAGCTAAATGAAATACAAAAAAACTATATACAAAACATAACAAAATGACTAAAACTTAATATAAAATTAAAACTGGATAATATAAAAAAAATCTTAAATTACCTAATCAGCTAATTCAAAATAGTAATTGCTAATATATAAATGATACTAAAATAACTAAAATAAATGTTTTTTTTTTTTTTTTTGCATATGCATAACTCCACACTAAAGACTGGGTGTTTTATGATGACTGAAAATTCAGCTTTGCATCACAGGATAAAATAACATTTTAAAATGTATTAAAATAGAAAACAGTTATATTAAATTGTAATAATATTTCAACATGGTCCTGCATTTTGATCAAATAAATGCAGCCTTGATTAGCACAAGATATTTCTTTCAAAAATATAAACTTTTGAATGGTAGTGTATAATATAATACTTTATATAATAATACTATTTAATGTTTTCTTAATTTCTAACTCCAGAATGCTAGGGTGCTCTAAATGATATCCTAAGAGTGACTATGTGGTTGCTAAGGTATTCTGAGTGTAGTGCATTGTTATGGGGTTACTAGGGTGTTTTAGGTGATTGCTTACTAGCCCAAGTCAAAAGAGTACAAACCCTAGTCTTTATGATATTCTTATTTATAGATAAGGACTGATTCCCAGGCAAAACAAAACAAAACAAAACAAAAAACACCTCATTACTTAATCATATCTACTCAGTAAGCCACACAATTAGAGTTATTGTTCATGTACTCACCATCATTTTCCTCACTCATGACCTCAAATAGCTCAGGACAGGGCATCCAGACTACTTGACCAATTTTTGCTGGCTGCCAGCAGGTGAGGTTGTCCCACATCCATCGGCAGACTAGAGGATTAAACAAGAATATCATATCATAGAGAGGGCCGCATTAACCATTGGGCTAGGCGGGGCTGAAGCCCCGGGGCCCGGACAAGGAGGGGGCCCGTGAGTAGATTGGCTGGTCATCGGTAACGCCAATTGCCAAAGCCCCGCCCCTCACTTATTAGCGCTATTATTTAGTGGAGCTTTTCCATATATTCCATGCATTACCGTTAGAGATTAAAACGTCACGTATGAATTTGGTTTACCAATCAAATGCATTTATTCTATATTTTTACTTTTGAACGACCTTTGCACCACGTATCAATCAGGTGAAGTGAGTCAGTAAAATCCCCAGCTATCAGGTTATTTAACTAAAGCTGATGATGGAGTAGGCCCTAGTTGTGAAACAGAAAGTGGACCGGGCACATGGAGCAGATAAAATCACAGCGACATCGTCCCCACAGATTTTAGGTTAGTTTGATTAACAAGTTAACAACTTGATGGATGTATATTGCTTTTTGTGTTTGAACAAAGTATATTCGCTTATGGGTTGAGAGATAAACCGGTAGAAATATATCAATCGTTTTGCGCGGCATGATGTAGGTTAAGCTTTTCATTTAAACGCATTTTAAGCATTGTGGTTTAAAAACAAATTTAACTGTTCAGGGACATTAAGCAGTGGGGCAGAATTCATTTTGGCAAATGTGCGCATTAAGACGGTCACGGCCTGATTCGCGTGGCGCGCAGCTGCTCTACAGCGCCAGTCTAACTTGAGTTATTTTTCACGCCTTGTGCTTAAACGTTCAAATGCAGGGTTATGTGTCAAAATGTCTCCTCGTCAACACAGTCATTTGTGTCTTAAATGAACGTTAATAGTTAAATATAAAGCATGTGTAGTAGTAGGCTATATGAGATCCTAATATGATGAGATTTTAAAGGGATAGTTCACCCAAACATGAAAATACTGTCATCATTTACTCAGCCTCAAGTTGTTCTAAACCTGTATGAATTTATTTGTTCTCTTCAACATAAAAGAAGATATTTTGAAGAATGTTCAGAAAATTTCTGGTCCCCATTGACTCCAGTAGTGTATTTTGTTTTTCATACACATATATATATATTATATTTGTAATAGGGGGCCCTGCAGTAAGTCATAGCCCCGGGGCCCAGTAAGGTCTTAATGCGGCCCTGGTCATAGAGGAATATCATAGCTTTAAATCTCTGCCTAAACAACTACTACAATAAACCCAATATGGAAATTTAATACATGACAGATATTACTCTTTTATCAAGAATGATATTGCCATATATGTTACCTATAATGCAATATATAATTTTCACATTTGTACATATGTACATAATTAATTATATATAGCAATCATATATGGCAACAATATATGTTTCAATATATGTTTTTTTTTTTTTAAATACATGCCTGTCTTTTATATTTATTTACATAATATCAACATGTTTTAAAGGGTTTTAAAATGAATATAAATGTATATGGCATATATGTTCAAAAATGTATTACACAGACATATACTTATTTGTATTACACATAATATACACATTTGTATGGCCTACATATATATGTTAATGTATGACATCGTTCCAATTTCTAATAAGTTTCATATATGTGACCCTGGACCACAAAACCAGTCACAAGGGTCAATTTTTTTAAATTGAGATTTATACATTGTCTGAAAGCTGAATAGATAAGCTTTCCATTGATGTATGGTTTGTTAGGATAGGACAATGTTTGGCCAAGATACAACTATTTGAAAATCTGGAATCTGAGGGAGCCAAAAAAAAAATCAAAATATTGAGAAAATCGCCTTTAAAGCTGTCCAAATGAAGTTCTTAGCAATGCATCTTCACATTACAATATTTTTCATATTTGGACATTTTATACATGTACATACAGTATATTACAGTATATTACATTTGTGTAAAATACTTAAATACTATTGTAATAAAAATTATTTAAAATATAGAACTTGGGTTTAGGCTTAGGATCTCAACATTAAAGATTTGTGAACCGGTTTTTATGGGGTATTTACAGCACTTGAGAATAGAATAGCCTAGTTTAAGATATATTTAGGTGTGCTACGTGACAGCCATTCTCATGATTCAGTGAAAATCAGCGCAAATGACAAGTGACAAAAATAGGCTTCCATCTGCTTCAGTAAAGCAGTAGATTGTAATTCAATCAAAACAATGCCATAGCATTTTAGAATAAAAAATAGTGTATTTGAGCTTAAAGATTATGCACAAACTCAGTCATTAAATTTAAGTAAATATTTATTTTTAATTAAATTAATGATTTTTTCCCTCTAAATTAAATGTTAAAAATTAGAAGCTTTATTCATGTTGATCTTTGTTATTATCTCTCCGTTCTCTGTCTTTCTCTACACATAATCACATGCTGTCAGCATGGCTCTGTGCTATGTTTTTTGCTCTGAGCTTTTTTTTTTTTTTTTTTTTTTTCTTTTTT